>NW_022437016.1:4719611-4902296 GCF_009761245.1 Sapajus apella | reverse complement strand
CCTTCCTTCCTTCCTTCCTTCCTTCCTTCCTTCCTTCCTTCCTTCCTCCCTCCCTCCCTCTTTCCTTCCTTCCTTCCTTCCTTCCTTCCTTCCTTCCTTCCTTCCTTCCTTCCTTCCTTCCTTCCTTATCTGTGGTCTTGAATTACATGTGGCAAGACATGGCATGCAAGGCAGGGCTGCACAGAGAGAAGCCTTTTGGAGCAGACAATATGATAGAAATGGTTGCATCCACAGGTCTTTCTGGAAATTTCCAAAATATATTGGAGCCCACTACAAGGCCTTATTTTTGACAGAGCCTTTTTCTATCCCAAAGATTGAAAAGATTTAGCCTCTCAAGTCACTAATTACCAAACTGGGTACAGTGTAGAGCTTAAAACTCCAATCCTAGTTCTGCGGCAGGAACAGTGATGTGTCTTACTTTGTCCCATTTTCTTTCAAGGAAATGGGTATTATAATTCTTATTTGTCATTTGCTGATGGTGTTAGAGTTAAGTACAGTTATTCCTAAGTACTTGATGAAACTTTACATTTACAGTGATGCTTCACTAAATTTGTCTTGTGTGTGTAGTATGGGGGAGTATAGTTTGTGGAGGAGGGCATTCAGAAGATAAGATGCTTTTAAACATGCAACTTCAATAAAATTTTTCCAAATAGAATCCCTTAGTGAGAATAACCATTCATGGAATATTTACTATAGTTCTTTGTGGTGTGAGCAAAGGAATCAAGACTCAGGAAAATCTCTAACTTACTTAGGGTCTGTGTTAGCTACATATTGCTGCATGTAAAACCACCTCCAGATCTCAATGGCTTAAGCAATACACATTTATTATCTCTCGTAAGTCTTCTCAGTTGGGTGGTTCTGCTGATCCAAGCAAGGCTCTACTAATCTTGGCTGCGCTCACTCATGCCTCTTCAGTAAGATGGCAGGTCAGCCGGGAACTGGCTGGTCTAGGATGATCCTACTCACATGTCTTTCATTGTCTGGCTGTCAGCTGGGTGATAAAGGTGACCATCTCACAGCTTTCATCATCTAGCAGGTGAGCCTAGGGTTGCCCTTATGGCAGTGGCAGGATTCAGTTTACCTGTGTGCAGAGAGAAAGATGGACAGAGGAAAAGGAGACAGAAAAAGAGGAGGAGGAGGAGCGGCAGGAGAGCAGCCACCATCCCCTTCAAGTTCTTCTGAGCCCTAGGCTTCGAACTGGTGCAGTGTCGCTTCTACCACATTCTATTGGTAAGTCCAGATTCAAGAAAGTGGGGAAACAGACTCTTCCTATTGATGCGAGGAGCTATGAAGTCACAAGGGCATGAATATAGTGAGAAGTGAAGACCTGCAGCCTTTTTGTTTGTTTGTTTTGGTAATCTAGCAAACACAAGTTTCTATCAAGAAAGTAACAGTTAGTCCCTGACTAAGCGTTACTTCAGAGCCCATGCTTTTAACCTATCAGCTGTGTAGATTCAACACATTTGTAATTCGTATTGGAATTGCTGGCAGCCCTGTTTTCTAGGAAGGCTTCATCTCAGTTTTTTATTTCAACCATGGAGGAGGGGGTTAACTGTCAGCTGCGGCTACCCTAGTACAAGCAACTTGCTTACACTGATAGTCTCCTCTATGTCTTTATTTTTCCAAAGTAAGAAAACAAAAACAAAAACAATTGACAAGAATCCCTGTAGTCTGGCAGAGCTCTGCGTGGGAGGACATGTGACATATTAAACCAGGGTTCAGTCAACAGTGTGGGAAGGAAAGGTACATATGTCCTTTCAGTTGATCTCTGAATTCGGATTCCAGTTACCAATCAATCTTTAACTTTACCTGGTGAACCAGCCTGTCTTACACCAAAGTATTTATGAGAAACAGAAGATACTCTTGCTGGAAAGTGGCCTCATTCTTTTCTTAGATTGGAACTAGCCATTAGGAAGTACAGTGTGAGAAACATAGGTGCCTCTGCCATAGGAAACACAGGGTTTTGTTGCCTTGTATGCAGATGTTCTATTTTTATAAAGGCAATTTCACTTCAGCGGTCTCATTTAATTTTACAAACACTCTTCAATATACACAGAATGGAAATTAAGATTCCCTTAGCAGTCGAGGAAACTGAGGCATGGAAAAAGAAAGGAGAGTCTGAATATTGTAGGTTAGAGATGATCTGAATAGAAGCAACGTGTGAATTTAAAAACTAGTTTTTTTTTTTTCTGACCCCCATCACCTGGGGATAGAGAAAAACGACCAGTTCTCACCTGTTCTTGTGCCTGTGGAGGCAGCCAGGTGAATAACAGGCAGGTTAAAACACCTGCATGGAAAAGCCTTCAAACAAGAGGTTGCAAAATAGCAATCTATGAGCCATACCTTCCCTGCTGATAGTGTATCTGAATCATGCAGTGTTGAAAAACAAATACTTTAAAAGCATTTTAAAATTATGAGGTTTTCTATAAAAACCTGGATTTTGTATTCTTTTGAAAGATAAAATCTAGAAATACTGGGCTCACTGACATTCCTATACGTATGGTAACAACACATCAGAGTGCAGAAAAGGCAGATTTTGGGATGGCCATTCCTTCTGTAATTTCCACAGTCTCCATCTGGCCAGGTTCACCCGGTTCCCCATAGGCATTATATGTACAGCCACTTTAACAAGTGATACTTAAAAAACACACACACACACAATCACCTCTTGAGATTCCATTATATTTTTGTAGGAATATATTTCCTTATTCTGCGGTTGAAAACAACTTTTCCTTCCACCTTAATGTGATAATTATCAGAGCAAATTAACTCATCTCTGAATCACAGGCTGCGTGCTTCGTAATTTTGATCCCAACCTCAGGTATTTGGAAGGCTTCCTCTAAGAGACACGTATTAGTCTGTTCTCACATTGCTATAAAGTACTGCCTGAGGCTGGGTATGGCAGCTGATGCCTGTAATAGGGGCATTTTGGGAGGCCATGGTGGGTGGATCACTTGAGGTCAAAAGTTTGAGACCAGCCTGGCTAACATGGCGAAACCCCATCTCTGTTAATAATACAAAAATTAGCCAGGTGTGGTGGCACATGCTTCTAGTCCCAGCTACTTGGGAGGCTGAGGTGTAAGGATCACTTGAACCCAGGAGGCAGAGGTTGTAGTGAGCTGAGATACTGCCACTGCATACCGAGATCATGTCACACCACACCGGGAACAGTGAGACTCCATCTGAAAAACAAAACAAATAAAAAACAAACAAAAGCTACCCGATACCAGGTAATTTATGAAGAAAAGAGGTTTAATTGACTTGCAGTTCTGCAGGCTGTTACAGGAAACATGGCTGGGAGGCCTCAGGAAGCTTACAAGCATGGCAGAAGGCAAAGGGGAAGCAAGCACGTCTTACCATGATGAAGCAGGAGAGAAAGAGAGTGAAGAGGGAAGTGCCACACCCTTTTCAGCCATCAGATCTTGTGAGAACTCAGTCACTCTCACCGAGAACAGCAAAAGGGAAATCCACCCCCGTGATCCAATCACCTCCCACCAGTTCCCTCCCCCAGCATTGGGAATTACACTTCAACATGAGGTTCGGATGGGGACACACAGCCAAACCATATCAGGACATCTCCTGAACTAGGTCTTGGGAGGTAGATAAGAGTTAGCTGTGTGAAGAAAAAAAGACAAAGACATTCCAGGCAGACAATATATGCTAAGCAAAAGCAGAGAGACTAAGCAACAGACCATGTATAAGACGAAATCCAAGTCAGCTACTTTCACCTGAGGAAAGAGTAGCAAGAATTGAGATCTGACACATAAATGTTGTCTAGGTCACAGAGGCCCTGTATGTCATGTGAGGAAAAGTGACAATTATTTTATAGACAATGGAAAAACAGTTAAGGGTATTAAGCAGAAGATGAATTTATCCAAACAGCTAAACAGCTATGGGTATTAAGCAGAGGATGAAATTATCCACAGGATGACATGGTCATATTTGCATTTTTAATAGATTATCTGGCAGCTATGTAAAGGATGAGTTTAATGGCAGGCAAAACTGGAAGCAAGGAAACCATATCAAAAGTTACTGCAAGAATCCAAGTAAGACGTCATGAGGGACTCATTTGAGAAATACTATAGGAAGCAAGACCAGCAAATCAAGAGATATATTATTTGGACATTTACTGAACACTAATTGTGTGTAGAATACTGTGGGAGAAATTAACTGTCTAGTACAACTTTCTATGTAATGCCTCAATTCCCAGTATGTAGTTCCTCGGTCTCTGATTGGATACTCCCAATGGCAGGGAGCTAACTCTCTCATGCCATAGTCAATTCTCAACTTTAGTTATTATAAACTGCTTTCTTATACTGCTTCCTTATATTGAATGAAAATTTATCCCTCCTCTCCCCCAAGTTTCTGTTTTTGGCCTCAAGGTGCAGTGACAAAACTTAATCCCTGTTTTGCATAACAGCATTGCAGGTATTTGATGACAGGAATCGTGTTTCTCAAAATTTCTCTCCTCTTCAGCTAAAAAAGTTATTTAGTCTTTTGTAGAATTCCATGCATCCTCTGCCTGCCCCCAGAACACAACATGTTCAAATTGTACCCATCGTTTAAAGTCTGGCTTCAATGTCACCACATTGCCTCTGTGTCATGTATCTGTGGACAGACTCCAGCTTCCAATGGGCTTCTTAAAATGTTGCACTCAGAATGGAACCTCATTTTCTGAGTGGTCTCACCAGCACACATTTATTTGAACAGGCTCTCTTCTCTTCCATCTTTTAGGATACAGTGCTGTTACTAATACACTTAATGATACAAAAGGCCAGAAGGTTCAGTTGAGATAGGATTGTAGAGCAGGAGTGCTCACATCTGGTGCTGGAACCAGCAGCATCAGCATCATCTCAGAGCTTATTAAAAATGCAAATTCTCAGGCTCTCCCCTGATCTGATTCAGAATCTCTGGGGGATGAGCCCAGGACTCTGTGTTTTCAAAAGCTTGCAGAGTAATTCGTACACATGCTAAAGTTTGAGATGTACTGCTGTAGAGAGTCTTTCAGCATGTGTTTAAGGAGCTTTTAAAAGACCAGGTACTTACCTTTAAATAAATGCTTTGCTTTCTCTCAAATACAGGCTTAAGCAACCTTTCTGAGGACCAGAGACAGTGCCAGCATTATATGAACATCATTAAATGCTGGGGAAGGGAAACACCACGTGGCTAATTAAGTTTTACAATCCAGTGGTTGTGAGAAATATTTCTGGAAAAAAAATAGAAAAAAAAAGCGAAAAAAGAAAGAAAAAGAAAACAATATGCCTTTGGTCAATCCATTACAAAGAGGACTGAGCTGCTGACCTTTTCATTCTGCCTGTGCTGTGTGCACAGCAACTCTGTAACCTTTTCCAGCTGGAATAGAAAGTTCAATTAAGTTTGTTGGCTCAGAAATCTGCCCGTGTCCCGGAGAGCAGATTAGGCACTTAGGGGCTGCAATTATCCATCTGCTGCTTCTGCAAAACTGAAAAGAATGCACACGTGCCGTACCTATCTCCGGGCATATGCAGAGGCGGATATGTGCATATCTGTATGCATGTGCACATGCGGGGGCTACAGGCGGGCAATGGCTGCAGCTGAGAAATTCAATCGTTTCCAAATTTGGATTCTTTATGTATTGTTGGTGATGATTTTTTAAGTTAGACAAGAGCCTGATAGTTGGAACCTGCCCAATTCCTGGTTACCACATTCATCCTCCCTTTACAACTGAGTCTTCTGACCAGCACCATGGACCTGTCCCAGGTTTGAGGGCAGAGCATGGCCTTAAGTCATGTGACTAGGGGCATTTACTGCAGCTGCTTTCATTATTCAGGTGACTAAATATCAAAGCCTATCTTGCTTAAGAAAATAATATGCATAGTAGTTAAGAATACGGGCTGCAGAAGTTGTGTCTGCATCTCAGCACAGCAATTTACAAACTGTGAAAACTTGAACATGCCTTTTTAACTCTCTGAGCTTCAGTTTTCTCATCTGTAAAATGGAGATAATAGTATGAACTTCATTGTGAAGATTCAACAAGGCAGTATGTTTCATTTTCTGGCACATAGTGTATTGAATAAATTATAGCTATGTTTCTAATGATATAATTGAGAGTCACTTTGAATTTAGGCTGTGGTTTGGTGGCTGGACCTTTTTCCTTTTTTTTTTTTTAAGACACCCAGGCTGATGTGCAGCGACATGGTCATGGCTTACTGCAGTCTTCATTCCCTGGGCTCAAGGGATCTTCCCGCCTCAGCTGCCCCAGTAGCTAGGACTATAGACATGTGCACCATGCTCAGTTATTTTTAATTTTTTAGTTGAGATGGGGGTCTCACTGCATTTTTCAGGCTGGTCTCCCACTTCTGGCCTCAAACAGTTCTCCCGCTTTAGCCTCCCAAAGTGCTCGGATTACAGGTGTGAGTCACAGTGTCCATCCACTGGGTCTTTAAATTTCTCCTCTAACACCGGTGTCCTGTATCTAGAAACTGAGTCACCATCTTCCCATACCTTGATAATATCTGTAAGTGCCTCACCACCTCTAGGGTTATGCCCTGTCTGTTCTCTTGTTGGAATCTATGGTTTTCTCCGAATTTCACAACCACTGTAGCATGTTTTAAAGGTTATTCTTGGAAAACCAGGAAAGTGAGCTTTTAAAAGTGTAAGTTAGATCTAATCGCACTCCTTAGTCCAATTTATTCCCAAGCATAACGTTCTCCAATGGCCTTGAATTGTATTTAAATAAAATCCAGACTCCTCGCAGTGGACTATAACGCCCACTATGATCTGACCCTCACCTAACCTCATTTTGTATTTATTGACTTCTGCCTCACAATTCTCAAGACACAGCAGCTCTATTTTCAGGCCCTTAAATATACTCAGATTCTTCCAGCCTCAGGACTTTTGCACGGCTGTTTTGTCTGTCTGTGGTGCTCTTTCCCTGGGTCTTCCCCTAGACCTTAGCATCCATGGCTCTCTCTCACCATTTAGTGCCATCTCCTTAGAAAGCCTTCCTGGATTGCCCTTCCTAAATTAATCCACAGCTGCCACCCCACCCTCCAGTCACTCTCTGTCCAGACTCACTATTTATTTTCTTCATAGTTCGCTTGGTATTGATTTCTTACATATTTATTATCTATTCCCTCGCCATTAAATTACAGACTTCATGAGAGGAGGGACTTGGTTTGTTCTGTTTTACGGCCTGTCTCCAGCACTAAAAAAGTCCCCCACCTGTAAAAAAGGCAAATTTAGCATTTGTCAAATGAGTAAATTAACAGGCCCAAGCCTAGGGCCTGATGCCTTTTTCTGATGACATTTTATTGGGTCATACATTGTTCTTCACTTCTGGATCCCGTGTTGCTTGCTTGGCTCAGACACATCCCACGTCTTTCTGAATCTCCCAAGTCCTGACCAACTCACTAATTAATTTGCAGGTATTTGGCATCATGGTTCCTGAATACATGTTTTGTGTGCTCTCTTTAACTTCTTCACCTCTTTTGCACATTAAGTGTCTGTATGCCAAACACAAGTCAATTCCAATTGGCACATCTGGAACAATATTCTTAATGAAGCCTAAAATTCTTAAGGAAAAGATATTTGCTTCTTGTTTACCCCTGCAGCCTCACCCTGCCTCATGATGCCTTAGATACTGAATATAGAAATGGCAAGTGGCCAGATCACGTTTGGCAGTTGTATTAGTCCGTTTTCATGCTACTGATAAAGACATACCTGGAGACTGGGTAATTTATAACGAAAAAGAAGTTTAAGATACTCATAGTTCCATGTGGCTGAGGATGCCTCATAATCATGGTGGAATATGAAAGGCATGTCTTGCATGGTGGCAGCCAAGAGAGAATGAGAGCCAAACTAAAGAAGAAAACTCTTATAAAACCATCAGATCTCATGAGACTTATTTACTACCACGAGAACTGTATGGGGTGAAACCGCCCCATGATTCAATAATCTCCCACAAGGTCCTTCCCACAACACATGGGAATTATAGAAGCTACAATTTGAGATGAGATTTGGCTGGGGACACAGCCAAACCATATCAGCAGTAGAACTCTGACCCACAACCTCTGCAGCAATCAGCCCAAAATGGTCAGAACTTGGTTAATCCTTGCCACTTCCTTAATCTTTGCCCCCACTTCTAAGTCAAGACCAACTGGAGAAAGTCAAGCACTCTTCATAAACTAATCATATAGGATGCCTGTTTCCACCTTCTTGAGCCAACAACCTCCACTCAGAGCACCTGAACCCTTCATTTTTTCCGTTATAAGCCTCTCCCACTCCCCTGCCTGCTTTTGAGTCTGTCAAACACTAATGAGGTTGACTGACTTCCTTGCTGTAGAAAGCTCTGAGTAAAGAACCCCTGCATCTTCTCATTTGGGTTGTCATTTATTTCCACATATATGGTCTAGGTATCTACTGCTGCAACCAATCATCCCCAAATGTAGTGGCTTAAAATATTCATTTTGCTCATAATTTTGATGTCAAGAATTTAAGAAGAGATCAGCTAGGTGGCTTCTCTCTAAGCCATCTGATATCAGTGGGGCAAGTTGGGCCTGAAGGATCAATTTCCACCATGGCTTCTTCTTGGTCATGTGTAGAGGCATGTCTGGTAATTCAGTGCACTTTGTCTTTTGTCTCACTCCATGATGTCTCATTCTTCAGGTCCCTAACATGTGATATTCTAAGACTGCCACACTTCCTGCATGGAAGCTGGCTTCCAAGCAACAAGAAGCATATGCTGCCAAGCCAGCTAAGAGCTACATCTAAAATGGTCCACAGCCATATCCATCACATTTAATTAGTCAGATCAATCATGGGACCCACTGGGATTTTAGAGATGTGTGACAATAGTCTCCATCTCTTAATGAGGAGGGGGCAACATTGTATTATGGAAGAGCATGTGGGATGGGAGATATTGCTGTGGCCGTCTTTGAAAATACAATCTGTCATGTTTTCCCTTCCTTTCTGTTTTCCAGCTACGCTAGTATGACTTTGTTATCACAAATACGTGATGTTCAGGATCTTTGCAAACACTGTTACTTCTGCCTGGAATGGCTTCTTTCCAAATCCTTGTCTAGTTATATTTAAATTCCACTGCAAATTTTCACCACAATATCACTCCTTTCATATCCTTGGGGGAAATATTTCTTGATACCCCCCTTTCAAACCTACACACAGAAACTAAATCAGATCTCCTCAGTTTTCTTTCTTAAAAGTATTTGTCAAAGTTTCAAATTATGATCTTGTACTATTTCTGAGTTAATCTCCATTTCTTCTCTTCCCCATGTGTGGATGTTAGCTTCAGGGGAACAGGGACGGAGCTTCTGTTTCTCAACATTTTGCCCCAGTGCCAAGTACAGTTCTTGACACATAGTAGGTGATTAATACATTTTTGTTAAATGAATCAATGCCCAAACTTGCTGTTCGGGAGTTGAGCCTATTGAAGCAGTCAGTTCATGGGGAAATTGCACTTGCTTAATTATGTCAAAATGTAAAGATTTTTCAGCAATTGTTGTTGTTCTCATTTATTCCCTCCTGCATATTGACCAAGAATGCTAAAGGCTCCAGGTCAGTCTAATAAAGTGAAAATGGCCTTGACTTTGTCTTCAGGAAGACTTGGGCTTAAAGTTCTAGGTTTACTAACAGTGTGAATTTGGGGGATTTATTTAACATTTTTGACCTTCCTAATTTCTCCATCTGTAAAGTAGGAATGATAATATATAGGTTATAGAGTCTTCTTAAAGATTGTGTTACATAAAACTGCATAATGGTTAACATAATGCTTGATCCAATAATCACCCCCAAATTTAAACTTCATACAAGCAATTGAAAATGCAGGCTTTAGCATAATGCCTTACTTTTTTTCCATGTTACAGTCTATTGGCACTGGATGATATAATTTTTGCTTATGCATGGTATTTCGTCTTTGGTCTTATTTTAGTGTGCTTGTTAAGGTAACAAGGAAGTATTTCACTATTAAACACTTTAAAAATTCAAATTGACTTCTAGTAAAATCAGCATAATTGATTTATTGACTCAGAAAAAAAAATAGTCTTCTATGGCTATTTCAGCTATTAACTTATTCACTCAGTTTTTTTAATCATTGGGTAGAACAACAAAGAAAACATTTTGAAAGGGGTTTCCTTATTTGAAGGGAATATAATATATTTTGGAAATAAGTGCTGTTTAGGAAACCTAAGCTGTTTGGGAATAGTAGAGGCAGAACTCTAAAAAATCTTCCAGCACCAGTGATTTAGGTTGCATCAGACTCCACAGACAGGAGTTTATTACACACATGCCAGGGACTTTACGTACGTGACCTGCAAGCACGTTCCCATTTTAGGGATGAGGAAACTGAGGGTCAGACAGAAAATAGCAGATAAGCAGTAAATGGTGCAGCAAGAATTTGTATCCAATTTTGTGTTAGCATTAGGAGGTGCTCATTCTCCTCTGACTCCTTTCACCGCTTTTTTCCAGCTATGAGGAGATAGGCAAAGCAATAGAGAGCTATCACAGCAGAGAAATTAATTTCAAGTCGCCTTAGTCATTGCTGTCAAACTCGAAAGCCCCGACACGGATTAGTGGCCTGTCCACTTCCTCCTCTGAGAGGAACTACCAGTCATGCTTGTGCGTGACCAGGGTGGCACCCCCAGAGCCTCTGCCAGCCCCACCATCAGACAGGACGTGTCTGGGAAGAAGAATTTGCAGCCGACTGCTCTGCCATTCAGGTCCCCATCTGTGTCAATTGAGTAATTTATGGATGCACTTTTTCCTGCACTGCAAAGGAGATGCACAGGACCTTTGGAAATAATTCAATCTCTTTTAAGGAAACACATTTGAGGAAATTATTGTTAATGCATCTGAGTAAGAGGTGCTCAACCCCGGCAAATATTTCATGCAATTATAGCAAAGATGAGACAGTGACAACCAGTGACCATCAGTCATTCCCCAGATCAATAATAACCATGGAACATGAAATCAAACTAATCAACACCCTGTGATGAAAGAGCAGGGCCTCCTTTCTTTGCTCACAGTGTCATAGTCCCTTGAAAGGATTGGCCTGGAGTCCTTGAGATTGTACAAAATGCAGAAACAAACATAAAAAAATAGGGTTTAGTATTAAGTAAGCCTGGGTAAGGCACTATAAATACTTTCTCTCAATATTGAACATAATTATATAATATAATAATAATTAACACTCACTGTACACTTTTTCTTGGTAGCCTGCAGTGTGCTAAGAACCTCATCTATTCTATCTCATTTAATTCAAATAATATATGTGTGGGGTATGCACCAGTATATCTTCTTTACAATGAGGAAACCAAATCTCAGAGATGGGCTTGGTTACTTAAGGTGACATTCACAGCAGTTGACAGAACCAGTACTCAAATCCAGTCCTGTCTTACCAAAGCTTTAGCAGTTTTTATGTTGGTTGGACATTAGAATCACCTGGGGAGATTTTTTAAATAGCCACTATCTGGTCTCCACCTACCTTACAACACCTGAATCATCACCCATTGAGGGTGGGGATTCAGCATGTATTATTTTAAGCAAACATTTTGATAAGTTGTAGCAGACATACAGAAAAGTGCACAATGATATGTGGCACAGCATATTGTCACAAAGTGAACACACACCCATGTATGTAGCGCACAGTTGAAGAAACAACATCATCAGCACCAAAAGCAAGCTGGGGGACTCTTGTGCCCTTTTCCACTTACTACCACCCCATTCTCCCCAAGGATAATCATTATCCTGACTTTAAACAGCAGAGATTATGATGATGATGATGATGATTATTTTTGAGACGGAGTCTCACTCTGTTACCCAGGCTGGGGTATAGTGGCCCGATCCTGGCTCACTGCAACCTCTGCTTCTTGGGTTCAAGTGATTCTCCTGCCTCAGTCTTCCAATAGCTGGGATTACACCATGATGCCTTGTTAATTTTTTTGCTGTATTTTTAGTAGAGATGGGCTCTTGTCATGTTGGCCAGGCTGGTCTTAAACCCCCGACCTCAAGTGATCCGCCCACCTCAGCCTCCCAAAGTTCTGGGATTACAGGTGTGAGCGACAAGGGTCTCAGAGCCCAAGAATGAGCAGAAGCTGTTCCTCCTGGGCCAGAGGTACTGCTCTCTCCTCACCATTTCTAGGAAATGATACCCGCAAGTAGCTGAATGACGGGTCAAAGGATTTCAGAATTGTCGAATCATACTCCTTAAAGTTATTCCTTTATCCTTGTCCTACTTGAGACTACCAATGGGTGGGGCCAAAGGGGTGGCCAAAATATCGACGACAATGATTAAAGAGTTGAAAGTAGAAAAAAAAGCAACAGAGCTTTACTTTGCCTGTTTTTGAACTTTATATAAATGAAGTCATACGATCCGCATGCTTCCGTGTCTAGCTTCATGTATTTATGGAATTCATCAGTATTGTGGAGTATATTAGGGATTTGTTCCTTCTTGTTGCTGTAGAACATTTCATTATGTGATGTTATATTATATGAATCTGTTATGATTCATTTAGCCAGTCTGCTGTTGATGGACATCTTTCCCATTCTTGACTATTATAAATTATGCTTCTACTAACATTCTTGTATCAATCTTTTGGTTATCAAAAGTGTTTTCTTTTCTGTTGAGTATCTCTCTAGGATTGGAATCGCTGGGTCACAAGCTATAAAAGTATGTTCAGCACTAGTGAATCCAGGAGTGTGTTCTTTTAAAAGTTCCCAGGTAATTCTAATGCACAGTGAGGGTTGAAAAAATCGGGCATAAGCCTGTACCACTGCCTTTATTTAGAATTTAACTGGCGTTGCTTTCTGGAACAACATAATAAAGTCATACTAAAGTTCTAGATAGAACATTTTATCATCTTACTAAAGAGAGGCCCTTCTGCTCACTCTAATCCTAAATCTCGTTTCCCTGAACCAGCGCTTCCTAACTTTTTAATGTCTAAGCCACAAAGGCTGGCTAGTCCTGGAAGAGAAAAGGGACTGGAAGCTTGTGCCTTTTATTCTTGGAAAAAAGAAGATTTGTGCCATTGCAAAGGAGAGTATAAATCTAATAGTATCATTTTGGCACAAAAATCTTACAGTCATTGAAGACCCACGAAAGGAACCAATCGTGTTAGGAGAGATAATAAACACACAAAGTGCTTAATACAGAGGCTGGCACTCAGTAAATGGTGTTGTATTTATGATTATGATTATTGCTATTATCAGTAGCAGCCACAGAAGTGAAGATATGCCAGAGCTGTGGTTTCTTCATGAAGCAGACCTGCTCAGTCATTTCTGAATACTCACACGAATGCCAGAATCTGCATATGGCACAATGAATTCAGGGAGGAACCAACCAAGCTGTCTTGAAGGTGCTCACTGCCTACCATTGTCTAGAAGGAGAGAGTCAACTCCAACTTGATTTCACTCTACTTCTTGCCTTGAACTGCATCTCAGCTTGCTCTGTCCATGAGTGCCCTATATGGTAGAGAAGACATGCTTAAAATGGTAGATGATTCAGAGGAAGTTTATCCCCGCTGATCCTGGAACATGGAAAAATGAATACCTGCTAAGCATGGGCCATGAGTTTTATTTCATGCCTGAAGGAATCTGCATACGTAGATATCCTCCCCTAGAAACTGCCTGCTTTCATTAGGGTGCTTCTAGTCTTAAATAAAAGAATAACTCAACTTGGTTAAGGAAGACAAGGGTAGAAGATATTTTGGTTGAACGTTTTCGAGAGCTCAGGAGTGCAGGGGAAACTGCATCACTAAGCCTCTGACGGGGAAGTGGGCAGCTCTGGGAGTGAATGGGTCCACCTGTTTTGGTCCGTTGATCTCTGTGTTTGCTTTTGGCTCTGACCATCTATCTTTTTGTCTCTTTCCACCTCTCTCACATTCTCTGTATGTCATGGGTCCTCTTCATCTGTCGATGCTGTTGCTCCTTTCTCCCCTCTCTTTTCCAGATTTCTCTCTTTACTCACAGTCTCTACCTTGGAACTTCAGCTCCCACAGGCCTTTGGCTTGCCATGTCCTTAAATCTATCTCAATTTAGTCTGAGGGTTTCTGGAATTCTAGTGCCCCTATATATTTGCAATTTTCTTCTGATACTCTTTGTTCAAACTTCCCAGAGCATCTTATTCGCTCAATTAATTGTTTAGTGATAGCCACTTAAATCACAGATTGAATCACTGGCATACGGGAGGGTATCCTCTGTGTTAGAGGCCTAACTCCAGCACAATCTGCTGTAGCTAGAAGAGGGTTTCTTCATCTGATATACAAACTGTTCAGCTGTAAGATGGGCAATGTGTTTAAAGATGATGACTGCAATAGGCAATGAAACACAACTTAAAAACCTGTTAACCTTCAGAGTCTTAACATTTAAAACTCGCTCTGCCAGGGGCCCCTAAAAGCCAGAAATTTTGTTTTAGACCTCTTTGAATATCCAGCAATTTGCTCATTAGGCTCAATAAAATTTTTGAAATGAATTAGTTTACTTCTCTGTACTCTGCTTCTTGGATAAGTGCTGCTTCTCTTCATGTCTCAAGACGTGGGTTTTGTTCTTTCACCTATTCATTCAACAGATATTTACTGAGCATCTACTTTGTACAGCACACTATTTTATACACTTGAGATTTAACAATGGATAAAGTAGGCTAAAACTCTGCCTTTGTGGAGCATATTAGTAACTACTAAGAAAAATGATAAAGTAAGGTAATGGGATAGTGATGAGGAGAATTATTTATTTATTTATTTTCAACTTTATTGAGGTATAATTGACAAAAATTATATACATTTAAGGCAGGCAATGTGTCTTTTCCCAGCTACTTTATACAAACAAGAAAATTATATATGTTCAAGGCGTACAATATGATAGTTTGACATACATATGTAATATGTACTAATTACCACAATTAAATTGATTAACACATCTTCCCTACATGTAATTTTCATTGTGTGTGGGTATGTGGTGGGGGAAGAGGGTGAAGGACACCTAAGATCTGTTCTCTTAGCATATTTCAAATAAACAATACAGTATTAACTGGAGTCACCATGCTGTACATTAGATACCCAGAACTTACTCATGTTATAAGTGAAAAAGTTTGTAACCTGTGACCAACGTCTCCCCATTTTTCTCACCCCCATTCCCTGACAACCACCGTTCTATTCTCTGCTTCTATGAGTGTAACTTTTTTAGAATCCACATATACATGAGATCATATAGTATTTGTCTTTCTGTGTCTGCCTTTATTTCACTTTGCATAATGTCCCAGGTTCATCCATGTTGTCACAAACAGCAGGATTTTCTTCTTTTTTAAGGTTGAATAATATTTCATTTTATGTATATACCACACTTTACCTACTTGTTTGTCAATGGACAGTAAGGTTGATTCCTTATCTTGGCTTTTGTGAATAGTGAAGCAATGAACATGGGCTTGTTGGCTCCAGCCTCTCTCAGTTGTGTTCTAAGGGCAGTTCTGCCTGCTCAGGGACCCTTGGAGGATACGCTCTTCCATGCCTCTAGCGGCAGGCCCACTGAACCAACCTCTATTCCACTGTGGGTCTTGACAGTGCCCTCTTCATCCTTTCCCATATACATTATATGTATAGATACAAACACACACACACACACACATTCACATTGTGAAATGATTACTACAGTCAAGCTAATTAGCATATTCATTACCTTACATAGTTACATTTGTGTGTATGTGTGTGTGTGTATTTAACATCTACTCTTTTAGCAAATTTCAAGTATGCAACACAGTCTTTTCAACTATAGTCACCATGATGTAAATTGGATCTCCAGAACTTGTTCTTGCTGTATAGCTGAAACTTTCTACCCTTTGAAAAACAGAGGGAGACTATTTTAGATAAGATGGTGTGAAAAGCCTAGTTTGAAGAAATAACATTAAGTAATTAACTGAATAAAAGTGGAGAACAAGGCTTGGTCAAATCGAAGGAGAGAGCTTTTCATTCAGAAGGAACAAGCAGTAAGCACGATGAGCTACCACATACAGGTCCGTAAGACAGCAAGATGTGTGATAGCCGGGCTCTGACAGGACCCCCAGTGGTCCTTGCTTCAGGGTGTGTGTTCCCTCGTATAGTCTCTTTCCATCCATCTTGACACAGAGTTAGTCTGTGCCAGAGCATGGCAGAGGTGACAGCGTAACTTCCTCTAATAGGTGAGAAGAGGCATTGGTGATTCTGCCTAGGTCTCTTAGATCACTCACTTTGGGAGTAGTCAGTGCTATGCATGAGAACACACAGGAGTCCTGAAGAGGGGTCCTTATGGGAGAATAACTGAGGCCTTTTTCCAACAGCTTGCATCAACTTGCTGATCATGTGAGTGAGGCACCCTACGAGTGGATATGCCACCTCCCATCAAGTCTTCAGATGAAAGCAGCCTTAGTGGACAACTTGACTGCAACCTCATGAAAGATTTTGAATTCGAACAGTTCAGCTAAGCTGCTTCCAAACTTCTCACCCACAGAAACCGTGAGAGATTCTAAATATTTACTGTTTTGGTCACTAAGTTTTCCAATAATTTGTTATGTAGCAATGGATGGTAACTACAGGCAGGCGGTGAGTCTAGAACAAAGTGAGCTTTGGAGGAATGCTGAGAATTAGGTTAGAGAGGGAGCACATGTTAATATCATATACGGCTTTGTAGTTTATGATAAGGAATTTGAATTTATTCTGAATCTGATGGAAAATCATTGAAGGATTTTGCTCACAGAGGCAGCATTATGTTTTTAAAATATCATCTAGACCACTGAATAGACAACCAAACATGGGCACAAGAGCACAGGCAGGGAGACCTATTAGGTATCTATGTGGTTTATCCATGTAAAATGTGGTAGTAGCATGGACTTTTCAGGCTCTGTTTGAATGGTTCAATCAATGGAATTTTCTGATAGATTGGGTGTGAGATTTGAGAAAGTAAAAAGTCAAGGTGAATTCAAGTTTTTTTTTTTTTTTTTTTAATATCAGAAACTGGGAGGAAAAGATGTCTTTTGTGGAGGTGTGGGTCAACAGTGGTGTTGACCACTGGTGGTAGTAGGGGCAGATTTGAAGGTTAGAGAATGCCGTATTTAGAGATCAGTAAGAGGAAGAGGAGCCATCCATGAAGACTGAGAAGGAATATCCAGGGAGGTAGGAAGAAAATCAGGAGAGTGCACAGATCTAGGAGCCATGGTAAGAAAGGGCTTAAAGAAGGAGGAGTAAATAACTAGATGAGAGTGTTTTAGTAAGATGAGCTATGAAAACTAAGCCCTGAATTTGGCATAGTGAGGATTGTTGCTAAACTTAGGAACAACAAACCATCTTGCAGATACACTTATAAATTCATTAACCACAAAGCATATTTTGCTAGGTCTTCTTTTCTATGCTATACGAAAACAAATGCAGCCTCAACTATTTGTCCCTCATCTGTCAAGTTTACATAGTGATCTTCATTTTGTGAATCTCCTTCATATCAACTGATTTATCAATGGCACCTGAATCTTCACCCTTGGAGAACTGTAGTTACTAAAAACCTGTCTTGCATTGAAAGTTAAGAATCTAAGTGTCAATTTTTGCTTTTGTTGCAATGCTTTTGGGGTCTTGATGATGAAATATTTGCCTGTTCCTATGTTCAAAATGGGTATTGCCTAGGTTGTCTTCCAGGGTTTTTATTGTTTTTGGTTTTACCCTTAAGTCTTTAATATCTTGATTTTTTTTGTTGCTGTTTTTGTTTTTGTTTGTTTGTTTTGCTTATAGAGGCAGCATTAGGTTTTAAAAATATCATGCAGACTACTGAATAGATAACCAAACATGGGCACAAGAGTGCAGGCAGGGAGAATACACTGGTGTAAGAAAGGGGTAGAGTTTCATTCTTCTGCATGTGGCTAGCCAGTTATTTCAGCACCATTCATTGACTAGGGAGTCTTTTCCTCATTGCTTGTTTTTGTCACCTTTGTTGAATATCAGATTGTTGTAGGTATGTGGCCTTATTTCTAGAATCTGTTCTGTTTTATTGGTCTATATGTCTGTTTTTGTACCAACACTATGCTGTTTTGGTTACTGTAGCCCTGTAATATAGTTTGAAGTTGGGTAATGTGATGCCTCCAGCTTTGTTCTTTTTGCTAAGATTGCCTTGTCTGTTGGACTTTTATTTGGTTCCACATGAATTTTAAAATAGTTTTCTCTAGTTCTAGCTTCTAGTTTCTAGAATCTCAGCAGTAGTTTAATAGGAATAGCATTGAATATATAAATTGTTTTGGGCAGTATGGTCATTTTAATGATACTGGTTCTTCCTGTCCAAGAGCATGGACTATATTTTCATTTGTTTGTGTCATCTCTGATTTCTTTGAGCACTGTTTTGTAATTCTCCTTGTAGAGGTCTTTAATTTCTCTGGATAGCTGTATTCCTAGGTATTTTATTCTTTTTGGACAGTTGTGAATGGGATTGCATTCCTGATTTGGCCCTTGGTTTGACTGTTGTTGTATAGAAATGCTAGTAATTTTCGTACGTTGATTTTGTATCCTGAGACTTCACTGAAGTTGTTTATCATTAACAAATGGAATCAAATTAGACTAAAGAGCTTCTGCACAGCAAAAGAAACTATCAATAGAGTAAACAGACAAGCTACAGAATGGAAGAAAATTTTTGCAAACAGTGTGTCTGACAAAGTTCTAGTATCCAGCATCTATAAGAACTTCAACAAATTTACAAGAAAAAAATCCCAAAAAGCCTGTTAAAAAATGGTCAAAGGAGATGAACTGACACTTCTCAAAAGAAGACATACATGCAGCCAACAAGCAGATGAACAAAAGCTCAACATTACTGATCATTAGAAAAATGCAAATCAAAACCACAATGTGATACCATCTCACACCAGTCAGAATGGCTATTATTAAAAAATTAAAAAATAACAGATGCTTGCAAGTTTTTGGAGAAAAAGGAAAGAACTTATAAACTGCTGCTGGGAGTGTAAATCAGCTCAACCATTGTGGAAGGCAGTGTAGCAGTTCCTAAGGAGCTAAAAACAGACCTATGATTTGACCCAGCAAGAACTACTATTCAAATACCCAAAGTAATATAAATTATTCTATAATAAAGACACATGCATGCATATGTTCACTGCAGCACAATTCACAATAGCAAAAACATGGAATCAACCTCAATGTTCTTCAATGATAGACTGGATAAAAAATGTGATACATTTTTGTACGATGAAATAATATGCAGCCATTAAAAAAATAAGATCATGTTATTTCCAGGAACATGGATGGAGGTAGAAACCATGATTCTTAGCAAACTAACACAAGAACTAACACAAGAGGGGAACAACACTCACTGGGGCCAACAAAAGGATGGAAGGTGGGAGGAGGGAGAGGATCAGGAAAATTAACTAATGAGCACTAGGCTTAATACCTGAGTGTCAAAATAATCTGTACAATAAACCCCAATGACATGGGTTTACCTATATTATAAACCTGCACATGTACCTTTGAACTTAAAGGTTAAGGCCAGGCACAGTGGCTCACACCTGTAATCCCAGCACTTTGGGAGGCTGAGGCAGGCGGATGACGAGGTCAAGAGATTGAGGCCGTGGTGCAACCCCATCTCTACTAAAAAATACAGAAATTAGCTGGGTGTGTTGGCCTGTGGTCCTAGCTACTCGGGAGGCTGAGGCAGGAGAATTGCTTGAATCTGGGAGGCGTAAGTTGCAGTGAGCTGAGATCACACCACTGCACTCTAGCCTGGTGCCTGGAGACAGAGCAAGACTCTGTCTCACAATAAATAAATAAATAAATAAATAAATAATAAAAGTTTAAATAAATAGAAATCTTAATGCCTATTGGAAAGAAGAAGAGCTAAATATGAGATGGCCAGGTGGAGCAGGGAGCAGGCATCAGGTAATAAACTCCTGGTTTAATCCTCTGGGCCTGATGGAATCATTGAAAGTTGTCCTCTAGGTATTTGGCATTTTCGCTTTGTACTTTATCAGTCCACTCGTCGATGGAGAGTTGTAAAGGTAGGAAGGAGATACTAACTGCATTTAGGAAACTATTGTGACAAAGCAGGATTTGGGTCATAGAGTCTTTAGGGATAAAGAAATGTTTTTGCTAGGTTTCAGGGACCTATAAAAAGTGTAGGAAGTGGAATGGGGGTGGTGTCATCAGAAGATCTGTATGATTAAGTAGAGAATTATAGATCGAAGAAATTCCCTTTCTTCCATACTAGAAAATTTGAAAGACAGGCATATTGTAAATTCCTTACCTCAGTTTCTCTGCCTGAAGACACATATTGCCTCAACTCCCGATGTTTACATCACAAGCTTCTATGAAAGAGATCAAAGGAGCCCCTCCCTCTCACATCTGCAAACAGCCATCCACTCCCAGAGGAAGTGACTATTTATGCAGGTGAGCAAAGCAAATCTGAGAAGGAAGTGAAGTATATTTCCTCTCTGCAAGTCTACAGCTTTTTCCTCTCTTGTTTGGAACTTAGAAATAAGATTATGTACATAAGGCGCTGGTAGGTAGCAGGTGCTCAGCTAAAACCACTCATCATTATTGGTGTTGTTTGCCTTACATTCTGGGTATTGGTTCCCTTCCTACTGGACTTATCTCCCTACCAGATGAGAGCATCTTGAGAGAAGGAGTGCGTTTTATTCACCATATAATCCCAAAGCCTAGTGCAATCTTACATAGTAAGTACATGGCTTAACGCTGAATTTAAATTTAAACTCAGTGTTTGTCTCTGTGGCTGTACAGTTTTTGTACCTCCCCACAAAGCCGCCTAACTTTAATTAATTTTTATTTCTTAGGGGATGCTAAGGCAATGTGGTCATTCATTCATTAATTTAATTGCTATTAGCTGGTCATGCTAGATATTGCACCCAAGTGAGAAAGATAGACATGGTCCTTGCTCTCTCAAAGCTTTCAATCTAATGTCATAGCTCCTCCACCAGATTTACCATGGGAACTTTAAAAAATATTACTCCCAGGACCACATTTCTATCCTATTGATTAATAAGTATTCATAATGGGGACTGGGGAGTAGCAAGTACTCCTGTGTGATTCTGGGATTGCCCCTTCGGATGAATCACAGAGTTATGTCAGAGGGAATGACATATGTATTATTCCTAATTCTACAGCTTACTTTGGGACCTGGGGGAAGTCTCTCAACCTACTTGACCCTCAGCTTGTTCATCTACAAAGTGAGAAATATGTCTTTCCTTTCTACCTCCAAGGGCTGATGTGAGGAGAATATGAGATAATCAATATTTGTGTACTTGGTATACTTTACATTTCTATATACAAATTATAAATCATTGTTATTAGGTATTAACCAGTATTTAGGACTTACTCATTTAAAAATACATTACTGGAGCACCTACCGTGCAAAAGTTAGAGTCCTTTATCTCTCTTGGACTCTGGATAGGGATTCACTAAATTGGCTGTAAAATTAGTGGCTGATGACATTTTAATGTAGTACCTCTCCTAGTAGATTTGCATTTAACATCTTGAAGAAAATCATGAAATAATATAATTAATAATAAGAATAGCCATCATTTTATGAAAATTTTACAATGTGCCAAGTGCTGGGCTAAGCGCATTACCTAGAGCTGCAAAGAACTTTTGGAACTGTTTACAAGAGGCCACAAATCAATGTTTATTTGATCATTTTTTTCCTAACCTTAATCGTATTTTAAAAGTAAGTGCAACTAAGAACAAGACAAATTTAATAGAAATAGAAAAATCGTAATCTTTATTGTCTCACAAAAAATTGACAGCAGACCCTACTGTCAGCTGCTTGAGCCTCTGACTTAGACTCAACCTTCCCATTTCACAGATTAAGAATCTGATGCTCAGAAAGGTGACATGGTTTACGGACACTCCTTGCATCTGTCTGAGTTCCCTGGCTTTTATATAAAATTGCCTCTTCCATTTAGCAGCCATCACATTCTCCAGTTCAGTCAATTAACCTGATGCCTCAGCCTTCCACTAAGTCGTCCACCACAGGCTGAGCAAAACCTCCTCCTTCATAGCATGACCTGCCCTGATCTCCAGCCCTTGGTGTCTCTCAGAAGGCTTCCTCAGGCTCTATGTCTTTCATGTGTTCTCTCCTCTGCCCCAGTGTACATCACAGAGAAATGTTCCGTTGAGCATAAACTCCCGCCATTTCCACTTATGATCACCCCCACCTCATTAGCCACTTGGTACCCTTTGTCTGGAAGACGGGTTTCTGGCAGGGCAATTTAAGCAGTCAGTTTAATTGGAAGATTAGGAAAGGCCTGGTGTCTCAGCAATCATTTGAGAATAGACTGAGCAATGGTCCATTTTAAAGCATATTCAGGCTTTCAATTTCTGCATATTTTTCACAGTTTCCAAACGCTTCTAAATTGTTGTGGTACCACTGGTTCCTTTGTGTGTACATGTCTGTGTCTGAGCATTACCTCTGCAGAGAGGCCTTCCTGACAGTCTTATTTTTTGTGAACCTCTGTTCCTTCCTGTGACTCTGCAATATGGTGATGGACTGACTACTGGCCTCAAGTCCTAACCTGTTTTTGTATCTATGTCCTTTGCCATGTCATCTGGCAGTTTCTCACTCTAAAGGGGATGTGGCAGACAGACTGTAAGGTTGTAAGGTATTCCCAACACCTTACCTCCTGGTATTCATGCCTGTGTGTAATTCCCTCCCTTGGAATGTGGGCAGGACCTATGTCTTTTTTCCAACCAATAGAAGATGGCAAAGGTGATGGGTCAGGATTACAATGTGAATGCAATTATGTGACTACATTTTGTCAGAAGACACCATCTTGCTGTCAGACTCACTCTCCATTGCTGGCAGTGAAGAAGCAAGCTGCCATGAAGCATGATCGTCTTGTTGGAGAAGCCTATGTGCAAGGACTACCAACAGCATCTACAAACCAAGCAAGAAACTGACATCCTTGGATTTATGGCCATGAGGAAATTAATGTGGCCAATAATCTGAGTGAGTCTGGAAGTGGGTCCATCGCCAGTTGAGTCTCCAGATGAGAACAGAGCCTTGGCTGACACCTGAATTGTAGTCTTGCAGAAAATGCAACAAACCTTGTCCAAACACTTGACCTGCAAAAGCTATGAGATCATAAGTGTGTTTTGGTATAAGTTGCTGTTTGTGGTCATATGTTATACAGATTAGAAAACTAATGTGGCATATTTTCTTACTCTTCACTTTGTGTTTGACCGTGTGACCTGCTTTGTCTCATAGAATTTGGCAGAAATACCATTGTGCCAGTCCCATGCATGACCATTAAGAGGTTTCATATGTTTTTGCTTGCTGTTTTAAGTTTTTGTCTTTGTTGGGAGAAACACATGCTAGGCTAACTCACTGGTTTCAGAAAGAGGAAGAGAAATATGGAGAGATATTTCCCGTAAGTCCATCCTAGACTGGTCATTCCCCAGTGGACCTGCAGATATGCAAGATACATATGCTATTATTGTTGTATGCCACTGAGTCTGGATCAGTGTGATTCAATGGGTATCTGGCAGACCTGAGACAGGTATTTATATTTGCATAATACTTCAGGACCTGGAGTTAGAATGTGGAATTTACAGAGAAGAATCAGGAAGGAATTCTTTAAAATAATCGAAATTATGTGCTAAATTTTATGTTTTGTGCATTTTGTGGAAGACATAATCTATAATGGTTCCTCATATTTTAAAAGAGATTCATAACATTCTACCTGTTTAAGAACCACTGATATTAATGGAAATCATATTCTTCCCTTCTTAAGTCCGGGGAATGGTATAGTTTATTGAAGAAACATAATTTCCAGACCCAAGTCATTTATCTTCTTAAATATTTTTTAAAATTTTATGGATTAATTTTTGGTGACTTTCAGACAAGACACTATTTCTTTATACCCATGCATTTCCTTTCTCAGTTTAAAAATAACATTTCCCTAAAAAGAATGATTCTAATAAAGACATTTTTGAAAATCCAAACACCAAGACACATTAAGAATGTGAATTCTGTTCAGCTATTTCAGTTCTCTGACTCTGAAATATTATTTGCCTCTATGTGAGTATGGCAGTTTGGTAGGAAGTATGTATCTCCACCTCTGCCCCTTAGTTTTCTTGGCCTCTAAGTTGGGACAATCATAGCTATATTGACAGGGTTCCTGAGGACCAAATGAACTAAGATATGGAAACATGTTTGGCACAAAGGCCTCAGTCACTGTTGAAAGTTATAATACACTACACTTTACACAGCCTCTGCTCGATTTGCAGCTCTTCAAAGTGGGAAGACCCACCTCTTTGTCTCAAAGTGGTCACAGTGGGAGTAAAAATGGGCTGTTTGTTGACTATTCACCCATGTGTCTCCCTTTGGGAGCAGTATTATTATATTTTACATCTGTAACTGTGACTTTGGAGTGTAAGTGGCTATTGTGGTAAATATGTTGAAGAAGGAAGAATCCAGGATGGTTTAACAATAAAATAAACAATTAGCATTTTTCCTGTTTTGCTAAAGACTTAAAGAGGCACTCAGAGAATTCTCAAATATTAAGGAGACTTACAGGTAACTAATCCACTTTTCTCCACTCCCATCGAGAGTGCCCTAGTCTCAGCCATCAATTCATCTCTTAACAAGAGCAATTAACTGGTCTTCCTCCCTCCAGTCCTGCTCCCCTTTAATTTATTCTCTTCACTGCAGCCAGAATAATCTCTCCAAAATACAAATCAGATATGTTCTCTTCAAGGTCTTCAGTAGCCCTTCGATGATGTTAGAATAAAGGCCAGACTTTGCAATGTATTCAAAGCTGGGTATTTTCTTCTCTCTCACTCTACCCCTCCTCATTCCCTGTATCTGACACTTTAAATTTCATCTAGTTCTTCCAACCCCTCCCAACTCTCTCTAATGGTGGTGGTTGAGGGAGTTCAGTACATTTTATTTCTTTATTTTGTGCCTGGCTCTGGAGGAAGATGAAATCGACATAAGCTATTAGAGTGTCACCCTTCTAACTAATGATGCTGTAAAAGAAACATGTGGCATTAGGACCCCATTTGCCAAAGGGGCGTCTAATTCTTCATCCCTAAATTACATGGAGTCACCCACCCACATTCTCGGTAGAGCTGAGTGACCACGTGTCTTCCACAATGGGGAATTTTCCCTGTGAAAACTAAGGCATGGAGGAGCAGAGCAGAAAATCTTTGAAATCTGTGGGTAGGCAACGATTTCTTCGATTGGACACAAAAAGCACAAGTCATAAAAGAAAATAAATAATAAGTTGTACTTCATAGAACTACCACTCTTCAAAAAAAAAAAAACACCAGTAAAAAATGAAAAAACAAGGCATAGACAGGAGACAATAGTTGCAAATATATAGCTGATAGTTTATACTAGACTATAAAAAGAACTCTCACAACTCATTAATAAGAAAATAAACAAACTAGTTAAGAAATGGGCAAAAAATTTCAACAGATACTTCACCAAAGAAGAGATGGTGACAAATAAGCAGTTGAATAAATGCCCAACATCATTAGTCATTAAAGAAGTATGAATTAAAATTACAATGAGTTGTTACTGTATACCAATGAAAATGGGGGTTGGGGGACTAATAATATCATTAGTAGAGATGTGGGGAAATGGATATATTTCTTACATTGTTTATTGGAATATGAAATGGTACAGGAAATTTGGAAAATGTTTTGATTTTTATAAAGTTAAACATGCACTTATTATATGTCTTAGTTTGCTAGGGTGGCCATAATAAAGTACTACGGATTGGTATTTTATTGGCTTAAACAACAAAAATTTATTTTTCCCATAGTTCTGGAGGTTAGAAATCCAAGATCAAGGCATTAGCAGGTTTGATTTTTCCTGTGGCCTCTTTCAAAATACATCTTCAATACAAATTCTATCTATAAATACGTTCACATTCTCAGGCACTAGGGGTTAGGGCTTCAACATACGAAATTTGTGGGGACACAAGTGAGCCTCTAACACCATACGATCCAGATATTTGACTTGGGTATTTATCCTAGATGAATAAAAACATATGTTCATACAAAGACATGTATGAGAATGATTATAGTGCCTTCATCCATCATCAAAAACTGGAAACAACCCTGGTGTCCATCAAGTAATGAATGGATAAACAAGATGCAATGCACCTATAATATGAAATTCTACTTAATCATGAAAAGAAACTATTAATGTAAGGAACAACATAAATGAATCTTGAAAGCATTATGTTAAGTCAAAGAAGTTAGACACAACAAGCTACATGCTGTATGATTCCATTTATATAACATTCTGGAAAAAGCAAAACTATGGGAACAGAAATGAGATCAGTGGTTGCCTGGCACTGGGGCTAGGGGAGGGGAGTGAATGCAGAGGTACATAAGGGAGCTCTGGAGGATGATGATGGAAATTTCTATACCTTAATGGTGTGGTGTTTTCATGACTTTTTGTTTGTCAAAACTCACTGAACCGTACACCCCCAAATGGTGAATTCTACTAAATATAAATTATATTTAATCAAATCGTACTTTAAAATCACACTTAAAAAGAAAAAGTGAGAAACTGATCATGGACCAAAGGCTTGTGAGCCTGCTAAAAATCTCCCAGGAAGTTATTTATACAGATTTAACTTGCACTTAGCACCCTGTTCTTAGTATAATCGTTGTTTATTCAGATGCTAAGGAAAAAAAAAATTGTCCTACCCTAGAAGCAAAGAAACCTCATTAGCCACCCTTTCTGAGAAGGAACAATAATGATGAGAATCCAATGAAGAACACCACGGCCCTTCAGAGTGTCTGCACTGGTGACAGTCTTGCAAACTGTGATCTGGATAGGGCCAGGCCTCTGGGAGGAGAAGGGCATGTTCATTTGAGAAACTCTGTGACCTTGCATTCTACCCTTGGTGAAGTCACATACAGGTTACTGCTACACTGTCTAATTTCTCTAAATGTGACACTGCATATTTCTGGGCTTCAGTCTCCCCGCCCCTAGGAAGTACAAGAGCCTTGGTTCCCCAGAATCATATCCAGTGTTTGTTTTAAGAGACGTAATAATTGCCAATATTTTAAAGATGCTTATCATGTGCCACCCACTGGGCTAACAATTTACAGGTGTGATGAGTTCCTGTTCCATTTCCTAGACAACCTCATGTGCTAGAGAGGCTGGCACATAGTAGATGCGGTTGGTATCCTTCCCCTTTCCTTTCACTCTGACCTCTTCAGTGCTCTTGGCCTGACTTCCAACTTCCTGAGCTCTTCCTCTGTTAAAACCTACTTTTCCCAAATATGCAGCATAATGAAAATAGCCCCACTGTGCAATGATTAACCGAAGCAGGTATGCAAATCTCCTGGCTCCCTGGCCTTATGGGTGAGATAACTCTGAAATCTATTCTCTCGACCAGCTTCCAAAATTCCCATAGGGAGTTTACTCTTCAGGCACCCACCCCTTACTAGCCACCTTCCTTTCATTTTTCTAACCTCCCTTCTATTATTATGGGGTGTTTGCTTCCCCCTATTGCAGAAGGAACACGGTCAGGACTCTGGTCAAGGCGAGAAGGTCCAGGATGTAAGCCATGGCCCAAGGTGGACAGATTGAATCTGCCTGGGAGCTTAGCTTCCTTTCACAATACCACGACTCTATAAGCCAGGCCTCCTCCTTTCAAGAACTTGAAAGAAATCAAATAAATTGTGTGGCCAGCTCATGCGATGATATCTGACAGGCAGACCCAGATTCCTGAGTGTCTCTAAGCTCCTTGCCAGGGCCAGGCTGGGCAGCACTGTCTGGAAAACATAGTGGCTCCAGGAGCAATTTCTTTATGCTGATTCCAAAGAGATAAACTGGATTGATGATGCACCAAATATGACTACCTTTGTGAGTAGCCGTTGCATGTGAGTAATAATACCTACATCACGGGACTGTTGTGGGTAGTGGCAGAAGGGTGATCTTGTACTTGGTCCCTAGGCTTGGATCTTGGAGGAGTGACCTGCCCCGCTATGTCAAAACTATAAAATGAAAACCATGATCTCATGATCTCTACTTCCTAAGGTAAAGAGTTTTATGAGCTGACACATGTGGAGTGCCAAACTGATGCTCAGTAAGTACCATTAAATCACAGCCTAAAGACATATGGGGAGGACCAGACTTGGAGAGAAATGGACCACATCTTTTTTTGAGTCACCTCTCCCTACTCATTTTACCCAAGGACACAGCTCCAGGGTGAAGGAAGATTAGTTCTGAAGCTAAATAACTTGCACTTCAGGGCTCCACAAAGCCCAGAATTTTGTATTGATACTTTACTTTTTTGTGTGTGTTTGTTTGATAAGATTCCCTCTTCCAGCCGGAATAGCTTTGGTCTCTACTACTGAATTCACTTCTGACTGGGGGTGAAGGTTCTTGATGG
Source organism: Sapajus apella (assembly GCF_009761245.1). Taxonomy (NCBI): domain Eukaryota; kingdom Metazoa; phylum Chordata; class Mammalia; order Primates; family Cebidae; genus Sapajus; species Sapajus apella. The sequence goes on along the minus strand of NW_022437016.1, from coordinate 4,873,924 downwards.
TAGCATTCTCTGGGCTCACCTTGGAGTACAGGTGAAACTAAAGAGTGAATACCAGCAGAATCATCCTCATAGGTCCACTGGGGCTTCTTTTGGTCTCCTCTTCCTTCATCATTTTCTCCTCCATACCTCTCTTGCATAACAGAGTCACAGAATGTTCAAGCATAGAGAGCAGCAAGTTTTACTTCCTGTTGGAAGGAAAGAAGAAATAAATAGAGAGAGAGAGAGAAGGGAAGGGAAAGGAAGGGAAGGAAAGGGAGGAAAAAAGAGGGAAGAAAGGAAATAAAGAAGAGAGACAGAGAAAGAAAGAGAAAGAAAAGAAGGAAGAAAAGGGAGGGAAGGAAGGGGAAAAGGAAGGAAGGAAACAGAGGAAAGAGAAGAAAGAGAAAATGAAAAAGAGGGAGATAAAGGAAAGGAAAGATAGGAAGGGAAGGAAGAAAAAAAGGAGGGAAGAAAGGAAAGAAAGGAGAGAGAGAAAGAAAGAGAGAAAGAAAGAAAAGAAAATGAAATTTGCCCAGTGGCTGGGTCAGGCTAGAACTAAAGTTTCCTGCACTCTATCCAGAATGCCTTTCTCACACTGTGCCCTCCCTCCCTTCCTTGTTTCCCCCTCTTTCCTTCTCTTCCTTTTTTCCTTTCTTCCATTTGTTTCCTAGAAATAAAGAAGTTTTATCTTTTCTCTAAAAGGAAGTCACTTCATGAAAGTGGTCAACAGGGACAAAGAGCTGTCTAATTTTTTTGGCATCCTGCTTTGGGATTCAATTGTTTTCACTGACCTTTTGTGCTCTTAGTTTATGAAAAATCAATAGTTTAATATAGAAAAAAAAGTCCCCTGGCTATCCGTTTCGAGCTGTATTGCCTTCATCGCAGGACTCTGTCTCTGCCTGCATGCCTGCCAAGAATCCCTAACTCAGATTGTCTTGTGCAGCGTCGGCCCAGCTGTCTGGAGCCAATCCACCAGGTGCAGAATGATAATAATAATAATATCAGGAGCAGAACCCACACACGTGTCCATGACTGAGCACTTCTCAGAGGATTTTCATGCATAATGACACTCATGTACATAGTTATGCCCAATAAATGGTCAGCTAAATTGCTTCAAATTGATAAATGCAGCACCCAAAGAGAGTAAACACCATTATCCCTATAATAGTAAAAGAAGCTGCTATGCATTGAGTGTCTACTGTATTTCTCAGTATTAATACTAGTTTTGTCATTTTTTCAGAATATTCATCTAAGGAAATAATTATCACTCCATTTTATAGATAAACTGAAACTCAGAGTTTGTATGACTTGTCCAAGTCCACTGTGGAAGCACAATTGGTATAGAAGCGTCCCCTTTTCTAGATAAAGCCCACATTTTCCCTACTAACCCTTAGGCTCTCTTGTCTTAGAGAATGATATAATCCAGAGAGACTTAGTGCTGATCTCTTACACAGCATGCTTTAGATCTTTTCCCTTGTTCTTTCCCCAGTCTCAGATGTCTTAGTCCATTTGGGCTGCTGTAACAAAATACCGTAAACTGATTAGCTTATAATCAACACAAATTTATTTCTCGCAATTCTGGAGATTAGGAAGTCCATGATCAAGGATGATTCAGCATCTAGTGAGGGCCTGTCTTCTGTTTCATAGATACGGCCTTCTAATTGTATTCCCACCTGGTGGAAGAGGCAAGGCAGCTCTCTGGAGCCTTTTGTGTAAGGGCACTAATTCTATTCATAAGGGGCTTGCCCTCATGACCAAATCACCTCCTGAAGGTCCCTCCTATTACCATCACATTCGTGATTAGATTTGGGTGCTTACATTTTGGGGGAGCACAGACATTCAGATCATAGCACCAGACAACAAAGACTGGATTAAGCAATGTGCACCCTTCAATGGAGGGCCACAAACTCTTAGGCTCTACAGTGGCCCATGAGCTGTGCTCTAACTCAAGATAAGGCAGGCCACTGGGTTCCTTCCTTAAGAGTTTGGACTTGGGAAACACAGGGAATGAACCAGTTGGTAGCCACTTCAGGTGCTGAAAAGTCTTATAAACACTGTGGCTGGGACAGCCTTCATTGTCAATGCTTAGGATAAGACAGAAACAGTTTGGAGATACTGCCCAAAGTAATTTATATATTCAATGCTATTCCCATAAAACCACCATTGACATTCTTCACAGAATTAGAAAAAGCTATTTTAAATTTCATATGGAATCAAAGAAGACGCTGTATAACCGAGACAATTCTGAGCAAAAAGAACAAAGCTAAAAGCATCACATTACCTGACTTCAAATTATACTAGAAGGGTGCAGTAACCAAAACAGCATGGTACCGGTACCAAAACAAACATTTAGACCAATGGAGCAGAACAGAGACCTCAGAAATAATACCACACGTCTACAACCATCTGAATTTTGACAAACCTGACAAAAACAAGCAATAAATAAAGGCTCTCCTATTCAGTAAATGGTGCTGAGAAAACTGGCTAGCCACATGCAGAAAACTGAAACTAGACCACTTCCTTACACCTTATACAAAAATTAATTTAAGATAGATTAAAGACTTAATTGTAAAACCCCAAACCATTAAAACCCTAGAAGAAAACCTAGGCAATACCATTCAGGACATGGGCATAGGCAAAGACTTCACGACAAAAACATCAAAAGCAATTGCAACAAAAGCCAAAACAGGCAAATGGGATCTAATTAAAATAAAGAGCTTCTGCACAGCAAAAGAAACTATCATCAGAGTGAATAGGCAACCAACAGAATGGGGGGAAATTATTGCAATCTACCCATCTGACAAAGGTCTAATACAGAATTTACAAGGAACTTAAACATATTTACAAAAAAAAAAATCAAAAAGTAAGTAAAGGATATGGGCAGACACTTCTCAAAGGAAGACATTTATGCAACCAGCAAACATGAAAAAAAGCTCAACATCACCGACCATCAGAGAAATGCAAATAAAAACCACAATGAGATACCATCTCATGCCAGTCAGAATGGTGATTATTAAAAAGTCAGTAAACACTAGATACTGGTGAGGCTGTGGAGAAATAGTAGTGCTTTTACACTGCTGGTGGGAATGTAAATTAGTTCAACCATTGTGGAAGACAGTATGGAGATTTCTCAAGGATCTAGAACCAGAAATACCATTTGACCCTGCAATCCCACTACTGTGTATACAGCCAAAGGAGTAGAAATCATTCTACTATGAAGACACATGCACACATATGTTTATTGCTGCACTGTTTATAATAGCAAAGACACAGAACCAACCCAAATATCCATCAATGATAGACTGGATAAAGAAAATGTGGTACATATACCCTCATGGAATACTACGCAACCATAAAAAGGAATAAGATCATGTTTTTTGCAGAGACATGGATGAAGCTGGAAGCCATCATCCTCAAAAACTAACACAGGAACAGAAAACCAAACACCTCATGTTCTCACTCATAAGTGGGAGTTAAACATTGAGAACACATGGACACAGACAGAGGAACAACATGCACCAGGGCTTGTTGTGGGGTGAAAAGTGAAGGGAGAGAACTTAGAAGATAGTTTAATAGGTACAGAAAACCATCATGGCACACATATACCTATATAATAAGCCTGCCTGTTCTGTACATGTATTTCACCCCCACCCTTTTTTTAGAAGAAATAAAAGCTTGGAGAATGAAGGAGGAGGAGATAGAGTGAGCAAAAAAGAGAGAAAAAGGTTGTGCATGCCTATGTGATGGGGGGTATAGGGGAAAGAGAGAGACAGAAGAGAGGAGAGGGGAGGAGGGGAGAGGGGAGGGGGAGGAGAGGAGAGGGGAGAGGGGAGGGGGAGGAGAGGAGAAGGTAGAGGGGAGGAGAAGAGAAAGGAGAAAGGAGAGAGGAGAGAGAGAGGTGGCCAGCCTGCAGCTGCAGCTCCCAGCTGTTCCTCCTGAAACCTGGTGTTTCAGCATTTCCTGGAGGTCTAAGGGGATGCACCCTTTGAAAGTAACCTTATTCCCTACTTCCTGATAGAACTGGGTTTAAGAAGCCATGTTCAAAGAAGTGACTTGGCTAAAATCAAAGCATGAGTCCATTGTGGAGCCAGGAGGACTCCAATTTTCTGAAACCGGCACAGTGTCCCCACCACCAAGCTGGGATCAGGTCAGCAAACTGCAGCCCACAGGCCAAATCTAGCTAGCTGCTCAATTTGTAAATAAAGTTTTATGATAGCATAGCTACACTCTTTTGTTGATATATTGTCGATGGCTGTTTTCAGGCTGCAATGGCAGAGTTGGGTAACTGCTACAAAGATGAGATGACTCACAAAGCCTAAAATATTTACAAGCTGAATATTTTCAGAAAAGTTTGTTAACTTCTGCATTAAGCCCAAGGAGTTCATGGTACAGGATGACAGGAATAGTGTTCATAACTAAGGTCATTTTAAGGTTTTATAGACCCTGGACATTCTTATTTTGGGGAACCTTGTGAAATGCCTTTACATCTCACGTTACATATGTTTCCTTAAGACTTAAAATGGACTACAGTTGACATAGTTAACATAGTGTTACATTTTAGAGATATTTCATTCAATGCTTGATTTTTATTTTATAGCTTGCATTTGTGTGTGTGCTTTGAACCCACTATTTCCTTCTCACCTTCCCCACAGAAGTTCATGAACCCCCGAAAATCTCAGGCTTCTTGCTTATACCTATAGGTCCTTGTAGACAAAATAGGCTGGCTGATAGCAACTTAAATGTCACCCTTTCCTTTTATTCTCTCAATTCTGTTGTTTTTAATAGCTTCACTGAGGCATAATTTACATGCCATAAAAGTCAATGATTTTACAGTTTTGACATTGAATTGTACAATTCAATGATTTTTAGTAAATTTATAGAATTATACAACCATTACTATAATCCAGTCTCCATCTAATTTTAAGGCAACTTGAGATGTTATCTTGTAGTATACTTTTCTTTCTAAATAGCTTATCACCCTTCCAAGATATTATGCTCCTTGAAGGCAGGCATGACCACCATAACCCAGCATGTCTTCATGTTAACTTGATTATATCTACAAAGACCCTATTTCCAAATAAGAGCACATTCTGAGATTCCAAGTGGGCCTTAACTTTGGGAGGATATTTTCAGCCCTGCATAATCATCATCATTATCATTATCATCATCATCATCATCATAGAAAATGAAATAAAAAGTGCCTCGTAAATTCTAGCAAAGCATAAGTGCTCAATAAGAAGTAGCCTTTAATAACAACAACAATAATAATAATTAATAAGTGTGTATAATATCTAGTATTATGCTTGACAATTAGCAGGACTCTTCATTCTTTTTCCCTAGAACACCTAGCACATAGGGATACACACAGTAGGGTGCTCAATAAATACAGGTTGAACAAAGAACACATTTTAGTTTCTTAGAAAAAGCTCCACCATTTGTCTCCAAGAAATTGACATCTGATGCGGGCTGGAGCAGCCACTGGGGCTGTCACCTGAGAGCAGGAAGTGTGAGTGGATGATGGGCAAGCTCCCTGCTGTAGGCGCTGACGGCCACTCCTAATGAGACAGAGTGAGAAATGAGCTTGATCTGTGGAGTTGGAATTTAATTCTTCCTGAGCCCACAGGGTCCCGGTGCAGCGAGACCAGCTGTTTTCAGATTCCTTTCTGGAAAAACCAAGTTGTTTTTGGTTTAAAAGTACAGGAGGTACCCTTAGAGCCCACCCTAGCCCTCTCAATGCAACCTCCAAAATAGCCAGGCAGAGAAGGGAATGGGAGGGCTTGGATTCCAAGCCTGACTCTGCACCCAAGATTGGAAGGGCCATGGGCTAGTTCTTTTCTAACCATGACCCTCAGTCTCTTCATCTGTGAAGCAGGCACAATTTATCTGCCACAAGCTCTTGAAGATTAATGAGATAACGAGTATGAAGAAAATTTTATAACCTGGAGAAAAATGTAAACATGTTATCTGTCTGGCAGTCTCACCCCACCAGATCTAAGCTTTTCCTCCCACCCAGCAACTTTCCTGGCTGATATGGATTGCTTGTTCCCTGTTCATCAAATTGCATGCTCAGAAAAACATACAAGACTGATTTAAATTCTGACACCCATGAGTGATAACTTCAAGCATTACTTCCTTAGGAGTTTCTTCCCAAGAGAGACTAAAGCTTTAAGCTAGATTTAATTAATTAATTAATTAATCCATTTATTAATTCATCTATGCGTTTATTCATTTGTTCTTAGATCTGGCATCCATTTAACCATTATTTATTGAGCACTTGCTCTGTGCCAGGCATTTTCTAGGTACAGAGATGAATCCAGGAAGGACTCAGTTTTCATGATATGATACTCACAGGCTTAGGTGGGAAGTATGATATAAACACAAAGAACTCCAAATAACCACAGTATTTTGTGATTTGGGGCAAATCTTTTCCTCTTTCTGGACCTCAGTTCCCCATCTACAATATGAGACAATTGTAACAGTTGCCCCTAGAAATGTCTCCCTCCTCTAGCTATCTAATAAACAATGGTGCTATTAAAAAAGAATGCTGAACTAGAAAGCAGAAAATTCCAATTGTGGTCCTAACTCTGCCACCAATTCACAGTGTGAACCTGGAAAGACCCTTTCCACTTGGTATGCCTGAGGTTCTCTGTGTATGCATGATGAAACAGGTTAAAATAATCCCCAAGATTCTTGCAGCTTGGAACCCTGAAGTTTATAAAATCACTAAGCTCCTTCTCTTAGGGTCAGTGACACAACAGTGGCAGCTGAGCAAAGATTCAGAGGAAGACACTGACGGAAGACACAAAGATGGAGCTCCTGGAAGCCTCAGCGGTTGGCCGCCATTCCCCGGGATGATCAGCATCCTTCTGGGGCTGGTGATATCTGTCTTCTGCTCTCACAAGCTGAGCATGAAAATGTTCGAGGCAGACAACAGGCATCTCCTTTCCCTCACTGAGACCATCCTGGCATCACATCTGTCTGTCCTAACCCAGGTGATGTGATCAGGCAGGAGACAACAACCTGTGGTGTAGGGGACTTGGGAGACCAGTGGATGGGGCAAAATCAGACTGAATCGGCCTTTCCAGAGAGGAGCTTTTTGTGGTGGTCAGCCTACTATTGATGAGTGCTTTGTTTTGGCAGCTTTTTGTGACCAAGGGGGTCCAGTCTCAGAGGTGGGGCAGGAGGCTGGTAGGAGGAGTGGCAATGGGTGGGTGATGCTGGCTGATCAGCAGACACACAGCTGCCGATGATCAGGCGAATACAGCAGTTCCCAAGTCAGTGACGGAGAACTTTGGGGGAAATCTCAAGGAACTTCATGGATTCTGAAAACCTTTTTCTACTGTATGGGGTTGTGGAGATGCCTTTGAGATACCTCCAATAACCGAGTAGTTAAAAGCACCATCTTAAAACTCATCCTGCCTGCATTTGAATTCTGTTTCTCCCACTTCCCAGTTGTGTGGCCTTAGGCAGACCTCTTAACCTCTCCATGCCTTAAAATCCTCATCTATAAAATTATATCCATGGTTCAAGTTGTTAAGGTCATTAAGTGAATTGATGCTTGCAAGACACTTAGAATAGTGTCTGGTGCACAATAATTGACAAAAAAGTGAAAGTTCTATATGATGTGATGGAGAAAGGAAAATACTGCTGCTACTACTAATACTAAGACAAATAATGACAACAATAATAAGAACTCTCCCTCTTAGAGCTTCCCAGGTAGTAGCACGGTCCAGGTTTTCGGAAGTGCAGTGAGAGACCCTTTATAACACAGAAGCCCAATTAGCATTTTCAAATTGGATTTTTTTTTCTCTTATACAGTATCTGTCAACACCTCAGAAAATGTTCAAGCCCAAGCCACTCATTTTAGAGATGGAAAAACTGAGGCCCAGGAAGGGGAAGGAGTTGCCAAAGGTGATTGTGTCTTAAGTTTTGCTCATAGAGCCACAGCAGTACTAGTGTACCTATGTATCCCTGGCTGAGGCAGCTGAAACCCCGGACTGGTCAGAGTTACTAGAAGTGCTGGGAAAGGAGGAGCCCTGGGCTGCCCAGAGGAGGGAGGCCTCTCTCTTCCTGCATGATGAGTTCAGGTGGGCTTCTTAAAGGATGTCACCTCCAACCCGAAATCTGAAGGATGAGGAGCTATCAGGTACAGGATAGTGGGGAGAAGCACAGGAGAGAGAAAGCAGATTGTGCTCCAGGGACCAAGAGAGGTTCAGTGTGGCTGGAGCACTGATGCTGAAAAAGCTAGTTGTTCAGTTTCCAAGTGGTTGTGCAGGTTTGAGTGTGTTTCTTAATCCTGAGTTCTAGTCTGACTGCACTGTGGTGTGATAGGGCGTTTCTTATGATTTCCGTTCTTTTGCATTTACTGAGGAATGCATCTCAGGAAACAAATGACCAGCACTCCAAGTTCAGTTCAGCCATGAGCTCACAGAGTAAACCTGGGTTGACCTTTCAAATCTCTCCAAGCTCCTGTTTCCTCACCTATAAAATGAAGAACATTTTCTCTAAATACTAGTGCCCCTTTAGTTCTCTGGTTTGGTGGAAGCCTCTCTATGATATTTTCAATATGCTGCATATGTTTGATCTTTACACACTCTGTCATCTTTGGGCACTGAAGACTCAATCTTGATTTGAGCTCAATCAGACACCCATCTAGGTGGAAAAAGGCAAAGATGATGAGATGTGTACTCTGGGAGAAATTTTTTTCTTTGCCCTTCTTGCCTTGCCCATCCATTTTTCCCAAGTATATTTCAAAAAGAGGTGATGGGTAGAACCACTGAGAGGAAGAGGCTGAATAGATGGCCAGAGAGATTCGATTAGAGAAAAAACGATCCATGTTACTTTTAAGGTTAATGTGAGCAGACAAAAGAGGGTTAATCTGGAAAATCAAATTACTAGCGGGAGATAGAAGAGGGATATGTTAATGGGGACAGGGTGGGGAGTTGTAAAGAGGGAGACGGGAGGAGCTGGAGTGATTAGATACAGGTCCTCAAAGTTCATCAGGAGAGATAACCACCTCTAGGCTTCCTGGAATGGGAGCTGCTCCTGGACCGTCTTCCTTCTGCTGGGCTCCCTCCTATCCATCTCCACCATGCAGCCAGAGGGGTGATTCTTAGACACATGTAGGCTCCCTACTGTCTAAAACATAAGGTCTACATTCCCTTAGTTGGGCACCAAAGATGCTTTATGATCTGGCCTCTAGCTCTCTCATCTCCCTGTAATAGTTGTCCCTGACCACATAGTGTACCTGGATGCTTCCTGAACATTTTACATCTTCCAATGCCCCTGAAGTTTTCTCTCTGGACAAATAATCCTATTTCTCCACTTGGTCGCTGTTATGGCTTGACTATGCCCCTTAAAAAGATATGTTGAAGTCCTAACCCCCAGTGTCTGTGAATGTGGTCTTATTCAGAAATAGGCTCTTGAAGATGTCATAAAGTCAAGATGAGGACATACTGGATTAGTATAGGCTCCAGCAATGTCTGGCATTCTTATAAGGAGAGAGAAGAGAGGAGACACACTCACAGGGAAGAAAGCCATGCAGTGATGGAGGCAGAGATTAAATAGAGTGATGCAGCTAAAAGCCAAGGAACACTAAGAATTGCTCACAGCCACTAGCTGATAGGAAGAGACAAGGGAGGATTCTTCCCTAGAGCCTTTGAAGGGGGCATGGCCTTGCCAACACCTTGATTTCAGATGTCTAGCCATCAGAACTGTGGGAGAATAAATTTCTGTTGTATTAAGACACCTGGTTTGTGGTATTTTGTATCAGCAGTCCTAGGAAACTATTACAGTTGCTTTTCTTTTTCTCCCTCGTGAACAGATGTCATTTTTGTCTGATCAGCATCTCCTCTCATCCTGGGGATCAAAGTGCCTAAATTCCCTTTGTGAAACTGACCCTGCCCTATTTCAGCCAAAGAGTAGATTAGTGACCTGTGACATCATTCAGGCACTCCCTCTTGGAAATCTGAATCTTAAAAGCAGAGTGACACCCAATGGATGAATGACTGGAGCTAAGTCTCGTTTTGACTTTGTTCTGAAGAGACTGCTCGTGTGTTCCTTCTCCCTAGGTCCCTGGAGCAGCCTCTGTTTCTGGTGAAACCATCCTTTCAATAATTTTTGTTTCCTTGTTTTGTTTGTTATCTTTTTGAGTTAGCTAGATCCGATTTCTATTGTTTGCAACCAAAGAACCCAAACAACATGCAGGCCCCAGCTCAAATTGTCTGTGTTCTTCAAAGTCTTCCCAGCCTCCTGGAGGTAGGTAGGCCCTCCTTTGCGCCCTGGACACTTTGCATGTGTACCTCTACTCTGGCACTCACATGGTGATCTGCGTGTGATTCTGTGAAGAGCTTCTCCACCTTTCACTTCAAGAGAAAGGACTAGGTTTCTTTTGGTATCAGTAGAGCTGCTGGGGAAATTAGAGGCACTCAATTAATCAGTGTTGAATGGCTGAATGAAAGATTCCTCTCTGGAGTCTCCCATAGTGTTGTGCATGCATTAGGTGCTAAGAAATGATAAATTAATATATTTAACATTATCTCCCATCACAGTCGCCACAGAATACCTTCCACAATTCTAATGAGATCAGCACTAATATGCTGTAAAGCCAGGAGTAGAATGAAGGCAGTAAGGCACTCTGGGAGGCAAAATTTAAGGAGATGCTCACGCTCATGATCTGAGTGGTGCAAGGGCTACCCTTGAGTGTTTCCTTAAATTCAGCGCTTTAGTCCCTGCCTTGAAAGGCTCTCTTGTTAATTAAACTATTCTACGTCCCAGAGCTTCGATATCAAATTCTCAAGACCCTCAGCCTAATATTCCAACCACTGAAATGGTTGCATTCTTCCATTTCCTTAAGGAAAGGATAGGTATCTGAAAACATGTGATAGATGCAGTGGGAAAAACTCTAGACTAGGAGGCAGGAAAAAATGAATTTTATTTCTGTGCTTCCTTTTAATAGTATGATTTCAGGGACATCAATTCCATTGTGTGTCAATTCCATCATCTCTAAAATAGGAGTAATAATTATGTCTTATTATTATCATATTATGTTGTAAAAATTAACTAATATGTTTAAAGTAGTTAAAACATGAGCTCATAGAAGCATAACACAAATGTTAGTTGTTATTATGGTTGCTTGACTGGCTTCATGATTCTGTGTTAATGTCTTTTTTGTTGTCTTTATAAAATAGAGGGGAAAATACTCATGTCCAAAATTTATAGTATAATGATGTATCTACAAATTTATTTTATTTATTATTGTTATTATCATTTTGAGGCAGAGTCCCACTCTTGTCACCCAGAATGGAGTGCAGTGGCGTGATCTTGGCTCACTGCAACCTCTGCCTCCCAGGTTCAAGTGATTCTCCTGCCTCAGCCTCCCGAGTAGCTGAGATTATAGGTGCCTGCCACCACACTTGGCTATACAAATTTAAAAAAAAATAGGAAAGTAAAAAGTACAGAACATTATGTCTGTTCCAACAAGGATGTTTAGTCTGCAAAAATGAGTTTGGGTTCAGATGTTAACTAGAGATTCTAATCTCAACTCTGACACATATTTGCCTTATGATTGTGAGTAAGTCAAGCTAACTTCCCAGGACTCAATTCAGTCATTTTTTTTTTTTTTTTTTTGAGACAGAGTTTCACTCATGTTACCCAGGCTGGAGTGCAATGGCGCGATCTCAGCTCACCACAACCTCTGCCTCCTGGGTTCAGACAATTGTGCCTCAGCCTCCTGAGTAGCTGGGGTTACAGGCACGCACCACCATGCCCAGCTAATTTTTTGTATTTTTAGTAGAGATAGGGTTTCACCATGTTGACCAGGATGGTCTCTATCTCTTGACCTCGTGATCCACCCGCCTTGGCCTCCCAAAGTGCTGGGATTACAGGCTTGGGCCATGACACCCAGCCTAATTTAGTCATCTTTTAATTAAGGATACTAACAGTCCATACTTCATAGGGTTTTGTGGGAGTTAAATGAAGGTATAGATGCGAGCACTTTTCATAGATTCTGACACACAGCTAGTGATAAATGAAAAGTAATTGTTATCCTTATTGTTGTTGCCAATGTTTCTGTCAAAGTGAGGGTTAAAAAGGCAGTTGCCTGTGACTCTGGAAGGTGATTTATAGAAGCCCATGGTTCTCATCAGCAGGCACAAGAAGGATATCAATCGGTGAAAGTAAGCTATAAGTGAAAATTGAAACTGTCAGATGGTGTGGACTCCCTGCTCAGTCTCTGGCAGTTTTTTCTCCCTTCTTTTAATTAAAAGTTTTTGTCTTCTGATGTAGAAGTGGAATAAATCACTCCTGACCTTAGCATGCTCAGGCCCTACCTGGAGCTGAAGACTGCCATTGTGGGCTCAGATGTCTTCCGTCTGGGAAATCCAGCCCTGAGACCTGCTCCCTAAATTCACTCCATTGGTAGGACACCCAGGGCAAGAGTTACAATGGCTTTGGATCCTGACTTGAGTTTAAAACCTAAATCTATGACTTTGTTCATGTTGGAGTTTGGCCAGTTGTTCTCAGACACAGTTTTCCTTTTTTAATAAAATGAAGGTAATCTTGCCTGTTTTCAAAGGTTTTTTCAAAAATTAAATCAGATAAAGTATTTCTGGCACAGAAACTCCTCGATGAAGCTTGGCCCTCTTCTCCTCCTCCCACCCTCACCCTGTCTCATACACCATGTTCTCTGCAAACATCTGACATTCCTAACCTTATTAACCAACACTGTCCACTCAAGGACAGAGTATGGACCGATGCTTAAGATTGTAGACTCTGGAATCATGTTGCCTAGATTTGCACCTCTATTCTAATGTCTATTATGTGACTTTGATCAAGTGAGTTAACCTCTCTGTTTATCTGCTGTGGCATTAGAAATTCCCCAAATTTAGCAGTTTGCAATAACCATTTAATTTTGATCACAGTTTTGTGGATAAAGTACTCAGTGGTCACTGGGCAGTTCATCCTGAATCCACATGGCATCAATTGGAGTGCTTGGGGTGGAGGAGTAGCTTCCAAGAGGACTTGCTCATGCACATTCCTGGTATCTCTGCTCCTTGACCTGTATGTATCTCCACATGGCAGCTCATGCTCCAGACCCTCCAGACCCCATGGTCTAGGCTTCTCACAGAATGACACCTTCAGGGTTGTGGGATTTTTATGCAGTTTTTCAAAGTTTTAAAAGAGAAACTGTTCCAGGAAAGGCTTATGACCTACCTTCAAATTTCATCAAAAGTTATATCACTTAGGCTGCATTCTTCTCACTGAACAAGTCATTAAGATCTCCCAGATTCCAGGATTAGAATTAGATTCAAGGTCTCAATGGGAGGAACAGCAAGGAATTTATAACCATATTTAACTTACCACACCCTTTAAGCCTTGACTGTGTACCTCTTGGAGCTTTTGGAGAACTAAATGAAGGAATGAACAGAAAGCAATTAGCATAACATTTGATATGTAATAATCAATCAATAAAAGGTTAGCTGTAATTATTAGTTGTCTCTTCTCTAGCCAAACCTTTCTCATGTCCATTACCTCTTCCGCCCCTCCTCTCCCTAATACACATATATCAGAGTTTTTTTTCCCCACTCATGAAAATGCATATGAAGGATGAGTTTGGGGAAAAAATGGGATATTCCAGTTTGGGATATTGCAATAATTCAGGCCCGAATGGTGATAGAAGTTGTGGGAATGGACAAACTGGACAATTCAAGAGCTATTTAGGAGTTACATTGATAAGAGCTAACTTATTGATTGATTGTGATAATTAATCATTTAATGAAATGTATGTATAAGAAAAAGGAAACAGATAAACCAAGAATATTCCCATGCTGTTGACTAGGGTGACTGATAGGATCGAGGTGTTTTCACTGACAGAGAAAATACGAAATTTAGGTTCTCTTAGCCACTGCATCATTTCATTAAACACTTGTCTTCCCCATATCTGGGCAGCATGCATGCATCCTAGAAATTTAGACATTGCTCTTTCAGTAACAGGGGGCCCTTGAAGCTTATGGGTCAGAGGACTGACATGAAACAAATTGTTCTTTAGCAAGATTGCCTAGTTCATAGTGAAGTAAAACAGATGATCCTACCTTGTGTCATTTTGGTCTGTTCATGTCTGAGACTCTTCACAGTGGTTACATGACCTCATCTTTTGCATGGATAAATTGCAATCCTTGTTGGAAAATTTTGACTGTAAAAGAACATAAAAACAAAACTACTTTGTTTTCTTTCCAACTAAATGAGAAAATAGGTTGCCCAAACTCCCAGGGGGAGGGTATCTGCCAACTTTGTTATTATTATTCAGATATGCTATCTCTCTATATCTCCATCAGCTTACAGTGGCATCCCAAATGAAGACCGCCTATCATGTTGCCTTGTATACTCCGTTCAGCTTGATGTTTCCTTATAATCTTTGATTCAAGTCATTGATCATAGCTCTGCACAGTTCTTGGCTTTTCCAAACACCCTCTGGCCATGGAGAACTCTTCTGTGGTATTTGATCTTCTTCGTGACTCTAACTGGGGCCAATCAAGTCTAGTTTCTCCACAGACTAAATGCACTGCAGAAGAACTCTGTGAACAGCACATATCATGATGACATGAATTCAGATGTAACATGATAGGCAATTTCCCCTCCTTCCATAATGGCTTTATTCTAATTTTTCTTAAATATTTCAATCATAGGATCCCACGTTTTATGCCATTAAATTTTTAGATTCCACATAAAGCACTATAGTGGAATATTACTAACAATAATAATAGTAACAATAAAAACAGCAATGAAACTGATAATAATGAAGATTATAGTCTGGGTGCAGTGGCTCACGCCTGTAATCCCAGCACTTCGAGAGGCTGAGGTGGGCGGATTACAGGGTCAGGAGTTTGAGATCAGCCTGGCCAACGTGGTGTAATCCTGTCTCTAAAGGAAAAAATACAAAAATTAGCTGGATGCAGTGGTGTGTGCCTGTAGTCCCAGCTACCCGGGAAGATGAGGCAGGAGAATTGCTTGAACCTGGGAAGTGGAGGTTGCAGTGAGCCGAGATGGCACCACTGCACTCCAGCCTAGGTGACAGAGTGAGACTCTGTCTTCAAAAAAAAAAAAAAAGATTATAGTAACAGCAACAGTCAGCTTTAAAGTGTGCATTTACATGCCTACTAATTATTGTATTAAGAAATAGCTATTTTATTATCTCAATCATCATACCCTGCGCAACCGGTCATTTTTATGTACCCCTGAACTTATAATTTTAAAAAATAAAATGTTTCAGATGATGGACATGCTAATTACCTTAATCTGATCACTATACATTGTACATATCAGAATATGTACAACATGAATATGTAAAATTATTTGTTAATGAAAAATAAAATATTGAAAAAATAAAAAATAAAATTCAGAGAGGTCAAGTAATTTGCCCATGGTCAAACAGCTAAGAAGCCGTAAAACTAAAATTCATATCCAGGCTTTTCTGATTTGGTTTACTTAGTTAATAGGAATATTCACATTATATTGTCCTGGAAGTTTTCTTGGATACACTGGGTTTGACCTGAGCTTCGTCTTGATGATGGAGGAGCTGCAGTCTAGACTGGTTTACTTTACTAAGCACTGTGCAGAGTCCTGACATCCTACTGGATGGAATATGATAGGAACATATTAGGCAATTAAAATGTAAACATTTCCACTTAAAGAGCAAATTGTGGAACACATAGGGGACTTGAGATCCATCACACTGGAATTCAGCAGTAAGGGTAAGAGATCCAGGGTATGGTAATAAGTTGCAGACCAAGGGACTGAGTAGTGGTGATTTAATTACAGATAGTGGGATAGGCTTCATTCCCGCTCTGCTCCTGACACGGGAAAGTGGCCGGGGCTCTGGAGGACAGGTGCCAATGCAGTGCTAGTCACTAGGGCTACCGGGGAGATTTGCAGAAACTTCTTGTCTGACCTCTTTTCTAGCTAAAATCTTAGACCCTATTCATGCATTTATTATACCAAGGTGTCAGGCAGGCAATGTAAGGAGTGCAGAGGGCCAGGTATGAGAGTTCTATAAAGTGGGCCAGGTATGAGAGTACAGGAAAGTGGGGCAACCTGAGAACACATGCTCTTTCTGAAGGGGCAGTCCTCACTTAAGCTCATGATTATGTATGGTTCTTTTCATCATTTCGTAGAAGCTGGATGTCAGGATGTTTTCATGAAATTTGCAGATTTAGAAATATTAAAAAACCAGAAATAGAGAAAAAAGCCCTCTGGTCAAGACAGCCCAACATCTCTTGCCAAATAAATCCCTAGTGTTTTTGGCTGGAAATACAGAATTTATTCAAATGTCACTTCTTCCAGGAAGTCTTTGAGATTAGTTTGCTAGAGCTGCCATTATGTACCACTAATAGAGAGGCTTAAAATAACAAAAATGTATTCTCTCATAGCTCTGAAGACTCAAAGTCTAAAATGAAGGTATTGGTAGGGCCGTAGAGGACACCTGTAGAGGAATCCTCCCTTGCCTCTTCCTAGATTCTGGTAATTCACTGATGATCTGCAGCGTTCCTCAGTTTGCAGCCTCGTCACTTTAATCTCTGCCTCTGTTTTCACATGAAGTTCTCCCCTTGTATGTCTGTGTTCCGTGTCTCTTCTCCTCTTGCCACAAGGAAACCAGTCATATCAGATATGAATTTACCTAATAAACTCATCTTAACTTGATCGCATCTGCCCAAATAAGGTCACATTCACAAGAACTGGGGGTTAGGACTTCAACATATCTTTTTTGGGGGTACAATCCAACCCATACACTTTTTGTGGCCTCCTCTCTCCCCATAGACTCATCACACCTACTTATATATTAACCTGTGTTATTATTAGTGTAATGTCTGCCTCTCCTCTAGACCGCAAGATTATCAGGCAGGAGTTATGCCTGTTTGGATAGCCATTATAGCTCTGTAAGAGTGGAGATGCCTAGTAGGCATTTTATAAATATATCTGGAATAAATGAATGAATACAGAGCTCACATTATCTGGATATTGCCTACCCCCTCAGCCTCATCACTCTCTTACCCTACTGCAGATGTACCAGTCTTTTCATTTCTCTATCTGCAAATGCCTTCTTAGCTCAGGGACTTTGCATAGCCTGTCCACTCCACCTAAAATGCTATTGCTGGACTTGTCTTTTGGTCAGTGGCTCCTGCTCATCCTTAAGCCTCAACCAAAATGTAACTTTCTCAAAGAGGCCAGGCCTAGACACTTCTCTCCACATAGGAATTAGGCCATCCCATTTTTTTTTCTGTCTGTTCTATTACTTAACAAAACATATCACAATCCGTAATGACATGTTTATTTTTGTCTGCATTTGATTGATGTCTCTGTCCTCATTACAGTACACATTTCAGGAGGGCAGGGATCATTCCTGAGCTACTTGAGATGCCAAGTCAAAACTGGACCACCCAGTAGGGATTCATAGGTGATTGGTGAATTTTGCTGTTAAAAGTTCTGTGACTGTTTAGAAATGTTATTAGACACTAACTATACAAAAGACACTATCTCTGCCCTTGATCCTAAATAAGAGATGAATAGGTAGGTAGGTGTATTAGGTAAGTGCTATAAAGGAGGTGGCATTGTCACATCACCATCAACAACATGGGGCTTTAAGATCATAGCCCAAGGTTGAATTCTGGCACTGCTCATTAATAGCTCTGAGACTTGAGCAAGTTGGTACTTAATGCATGATAGTACCAAATAAGATTATTTGATCTCCTTCTCCTCTTCTTCTTTGGCCCCATCCTTTTTATCTGTTGGATAATGTTTATTGTAGGACCCAGAGGGAGATAAATACCTTGAGAGAAGATGCTCTGGAGGTCTTTACGTCATCTTGACTTGAGCTTCGTCTTGATGATGGAGGAGCTGCAGTCTAGACTAGTTTACTTTACTAAGCACTGTACGGAGTCCTGACATCCTTTATCTTTACTAATTGTGAATGGAAATTTATTATTTTCCTCCTTCTATTATAAATATAGGCAACAAATCACATTGGTTTTGGGAATACCTGTGGCTTTGTCACACAGAGAAATGACAATTTTTCATAACATAAAGAGGCATTTATGGTGAAGGAGTGTGGTCCTGAAGAATAAATAGAAATTTAGTAGATGAGGAGGGGCATTTAGGGAATAGAGAGTATTTTGGGCCAAAGCAAACGGTGTATGCAAAGGAAAATGAAACCTTCCTCAGGGAAGAGTTTTAAGGGTTGATAATTGTTGGGGTGGCATTCAAGGCCAAGAATACAGTGCAGTTCAAACCATGGAATTGTCAGAGAACAGAGTTACTTGCAAAGCAGTTAGCAGCTGGGGGTGCTGGGACATGTGGGGAAAGAGGAGACAGATAAAAATATGGGACTATGTTGTGAAGGGCCTTGAAACCCAGCATAAGGCGTTTGAATCAATGATGTGGCCAGGTGGGATAGGAAGAGTTAGATTTAGAAGATATTTTCCAGAGGAATAGGTAATAGGCAGTAGTTAGTCCACAAACCTGGGTGTGCAAGGAATAGGATTTTTTTCCCCTCTTATAACTGGATGTACATTCTACTTTAAGCCACCGCTCTACTACAGGACAAGAGTTTATCACATCCCTGCTGAATCCCCCCATCTTTTTGACCACAGGTCTCTTTGGGTCGATCATCTTTTCACTTCACGCCGGTGTCACCACCCAGAAGCACTGTCATGATTTTTGGGTAACTCTATTAGACTGTCTTAGTGCCATCTCCCCATGCTCTGGGGTCTTGTAAGCTTCTAGGATTTTGCCTAGAAGCTTAGATGTTTTCTCTCTGTTTTCAGAGTCCCTATGCCTATGATGGGTTCCTCTAATTCCTTGGTTACATCTGAGAAGACAGAGCCAAGCACAGCTTCTTCAATAATATCCAAGTCATTTAATTTGTTTCAGTTTTCATCTTTCCTCTTTCTTCCACTTGGGTTATCATTGCTAATTTCATCATTAGGAGTTAGGGGGGATTCTTTCTCTAACTCAGAGGTTCCTAATATGAAGTCTTATAGATTCTGAATATCCAGGAACTTGAATGAAAAAAAAAATTCACCTTTATCTTTACTAATTTTGAATGGAAATTTATTATATCCTCCCTTCCATTATAAATGTAGGCAACAAATCACGGTGGTTTTGGGAATACCTGTGGCTTTGTCACACAGAGAAATGACAGATATTTTCCTATATAATTATAGTCATTGCTGATATTCTGAGATACAGTTGATTTATATTATTCCACTAAAATTATAGTATTTATTGTGATACTGTTTTTATATGTTAGTAAATAAGTAGATTTATTACTCTATCACAAAAATTTAAATGATTTTAATGAGTGTATTGCAAAATAATTAGTTTCCTCTCTGTATCTATTTTGTCAGGAAAAAATTGTAAGAAAAACACAGAACTTTGAAATGGCAACAAAATGAATATTAGTTTCCTATAAGATGCTGGACAACTTCTAGTGCCTTCTTTGATTGTCTAACTCTATAGTGGTGTTCATCTTTCATTGCCTTAGAGCTATTTTACAACTCTGAACTTGAGAAAAACTGAGAGCAATGCAAATAATTCTTTTCCATAGAGGTGAAATTTGCTTGTTAGAGGTACAATTCATTTCCCCAACCTCTCCACTTATGAATTTTCCCACTTACAAGCAAATTTTGCATGTATTAATGCATTCATTTCAGCATTGCTGAATGCCTACATGTTTCTGCTCTTTGAATTCCCCTTTGAACCAGTTTGTAACACCTGATTTTCTTCATTCATTAACAAGTTAAATAAAATCTTTGAAACATACTCCCTTTATATTTGTACAAGGGTCATGATTTTAACCCTTAAAATTATTTTTTAGATGGTTTATGCATGTAAAAACATTTTTCTGAGAAGGTATCCATATCACTGCAAAGCCAGAGGGGTTCATGGAACAAAGAAAATCCAAGTCATCCAGCTTTTAGCCCCCTGAGTACCATCTGGACCCAAGACTTATGACATTCAAAAACCTTTTCTTCTGTAGTACTATCCCTTTGCCAAAGCAATGCAAGCCACATGGTCCTGCTACTGCTTGTGAGAGGGAATGGTCACACTGGGAAGAAATAGAACAGGGGTGGGGGGAAGGGAGCTTGGGGCAGGTAGAAGAAGGAGAAGCATTGATAAGACTTCAGAATCATTATCTAACCACCTGAAGTAAGGCATTATCATTTTCATCTGACAGAAAAGGAAGGGACTGAGGTTTAGAGCACTGTTAGGAGCTTTGTCTGAAGTCACTCTAGAATCCCAGTCACCATTCCCCATAGACAGTGTTTCCAGGGCATTTGGTATTGGGGGGTGGTGTCACTGTCCACTCTCTTAGCAGAAGGGAAAGCTGAGGAGAGGCTGGCTACAGGCAGAGCATCTTTGAGCGTGTGGTTGTTTAGGCTGAGCAGGCATTTGGCTTTTTATTGTAGCTGTCGTTTTTCTCAGTGGTACCAAGGCAGGGAACTGTCAAGCTGGTTCCCTATTGTACACATCAATGTAGCTGTGTTGTTGCTGGTGTATTTTTTTTTTAATCACAACTCTGGGCCTCCTGGTAATAGACGAAACATGAGCTGCTGCTTGCCTCCTTCCCTCTGTGGATGTCATCAATGTAATCAGGGAACAGGTGGGTACAGGCGATTAATAGAGTAGGAAGGGGGAGGAGGAGAGAGGATCTACTCAAGGTTGCAGGGGGGAGAGTTAATTTGACCTGAAGCTCAGATGTACTGTCTCCTCCAGCAAAGCTGCCACAGCGGTTATCGGTGGGAACAGCCTCTCTCCAGCCTCTCATTTCCAGTCTGGGCATGCTTGAGAAGCCATTTCCATATTTATAGAGCTACCTGGCCCCACGGCACATGCATGAGAGGGTTAGAAAGACCTATCTATTTTTCCAGCTGTGCTGCTATCCTAAGCAGCAAGGCTGACGGGGGGGGGAAAAGGGAGGAGCTTGATCCCAGCATTAGAAGGATGGAAGAGGATTAGCCTGCAGAGGCTGGCTTCAGAGAAAGTATGAGCTGGCCTCTGGCTTGCCCCTTCCAAGTGGCTGGGCTGAGCCAATGTGGCCAGCTTTGGATCTATCAACTCTGAGAGGTGAAAACTGGTGGATACCTGGTTAGGGGAAAGATTTGCAGGGAAGCTAGTGTCAATGTCTACTCCATTCTCATTCCCAACTGATACCCCTATTGAAATTCAAAGCTGTCAGTGGATAGGGAGGACTTCTGGTAGCAGTACCTGAAAGCAGAAGAGCATGAGGTGAAGGGTCAAGGGGATTTTATTAGCTGTATAACCTTGGGCAGATTATCTAATTTCTCTGAGCCCCGTTTTAGTCATCTGCACAAAGGAGCTGATAATGGATTGTTGGAGGAAGTCATTATAGACATAGTTAAATGTGTCTTAATAATGCTGCTTTTTCTTTCTTGATTAGACTATTCTGTCTGACACTTAAGTTTTGACTTACATCACTGCACTATACTATGCTTTGTTGTAGTGGGGTCACAAATGCCTGTATAATAAATGTATCCACTGTTCACTAGCATATCCTCATTAATACATGTTCTCTCTCTCCTTTTTTCTCTCTCTCTCTCTGTTTCTCAGACACATTCATACACACACACACACACACACATGCACACACACACTCATGCACACACACACACTCATGCACACACACACAGATAATAGTATTTTTCTTTTGATTACCACTTGTGGCATGTCTATCCATTCTTTACGCCAGTAAAGTAGCTCTGATTCTCAGAATGATAGTTCCAAATAAGGATACTGTGATATTCCTGATTGCTTGTGTCTCCTGGCACCCCATGTTTCCATGACCATCTGGTCATAATGCCAAAGTTGCAATGACAGCAATTAACAGCATGTTTTATCCCCTGCCTTCAGTTCGGTGAAAAGCCAACAGCATTAATAGCAATTAGATAATCTATTTTATTTGTTGCATTTGTTCTGATTGGCTAACAAGGAAAAAATAGCAAGTATCATGAAGCAAAGTCTTAGTTTTACGAGAACTCTAAAACTGAATCAGAAAAGAAACTACGAACTCACCAAGTTGGGACTATTTTTGAGTGCTATTTACATGTTCATAATCATCCCTTTCTCTCTCTCTCTTTTTTTTAATAAGCAAAATAGATTCCAGGCAAGAACCTCTAATAGTCTAATTAGAGGTGTCAGCAGTATATTAGTTAGGGTTCTACAAAGAAATAGAACCAGTAGAATAAATCTATATAAATAAGAAGAGGTTTGTTGTAAGGTATTGGCTCACTCATTTATGAAGGCTGAGAAGTCCCACTATCTGTTAGTTGCAAGCTGAAGACCCAGGAATGCTTGGGGGTAGCATAGTTTGAAAGGCCGAAAGTAAGAGAAGCAATGGTATAGGTTATGGATCTGAAAGCCCAAGAACCAGAAGCACTGGGGACAAGAGAAGAACTATGTTCAAGTGCAAGTGGTCAGGTCAGGCCAGGTTAGTTCCTCCTTCTTTTTCTATTCAGTTCATCCATGGATTTGATGATGCCCAACATGCTGGGGAGGGCCATCTGTTTTACTCAGTCCAGCAATTCAAATGCTAATCTCTTCTGGGAACACTTTTACAGGCACACCCAGAAGTAATGTTTAAGTAGCTATCTGGGACTTCCCGTGGCTCAGTGGAGTGGACAAATACAAACCATTACAGGTAGGACTGCAAAATAGAGAAGTCAGGATGAGGGAGGACTACATACATTCTCATAGGGAAGAAGTGGTGATACTGGAGGGGCACACACACAGGGAGGGAGAAAAGGCAGCCAGAAAAGGTATGGGAGATAGGCTGAATGGAAAGGTGATGGTGCTAATAGCTGGAAGGAAAGGGGAGGTGACAGCTGCTACTGAGAAGATCACCAGGGAGCAGATCAGGAAGCTTTGGTGTGCAGTATGCAGTGTAACCACCACCTCTTCCTCTCCATAAACAGCAAAGTCTATTTTGTCATCAATCCTTGCAAAAATGGGGGTGTAAATGTGTGTCTGGGTATGAGAACTGCAGAGACTAGACCTCAGGAATTTGGATTGCAGTTGGGTTAGAGGCACATACTACTAGATCGGCAGAACTCTAGCCTGTAAAAACTTACGTGGAGGGACTATGTAAGTGTGAGTCTCATCCAGCATTGACAAGAAAAGGAACTAAGAGAGATAACCATGTTGGTGGCAGCAAAGTCCTCTGCCCACAGCTCAGCAAAACCTGTATCTCTGCTACATTTTACCATTTTATTAAACCTAATATAGCTAAAGCTGGTAAACAAAGAAGAGGTTGGAAATATTACTTTTGCTTCTGGAGCTCCAAATCAGACATGACTTCTCTTACCAGCCAGGCAGGAGGTAAAGGAAGAGATTTATGCTTTTCAGAGACCCTCAAATTGGCATGAACTTCTCCATCTGCTGCCACAATATACAATATACCTATGTAGCCATAATGCCCTGTCTATCCAAATATATTCATTTTCTCAGAACTTCTTTAAAGTCCCTTCCTCATAAAGGATGTCTTAGATACTAAGCCCTCACCAAGGTTTCAGTTCTCTGAGCAGCTACAGAACTGATGGTTGTTAGACAACCCATCCGACTGTCATGGAACTGACACTCTGTTGTCTCCCTCTCTGTCCTAACTTCAGTCTAACATCCCAGCCTTGTTTTCAATAACTACAATGCATGCAGGTAAGACTTCTTTTATTTTTCTAAATGAGATACCCCAAAAGAGGAAGTCTACTTATTTCTTTGTCTTTACAAAGATTCTCTCAATCGTTTATTTTGAATAATGAATTAACATTTGAATAAGACACATTTGTCTAAAATAACCTCAGGTAACATGAATTGTACATGTTTGTAGAGGTTTAGAGAGGCCATGTGACAGAATCAGTTACAAATGAGGCAAAGACCTTTAACATGGATTCAGTGATTATTCATGGTGAGTTGGCAATTGCACATGTTGGATGTCATGTAAACGAGTCTTTTAAAGATCACTCCAAAGGCAATACAGCAAATTCTGGGAAGATGACATTGATGAGATGACTTTTGCATCTCCTTAAATCACTACTAAAATCAGAACTGGAGTGTCAAAACCAAAAACCTACTGATAATATCTATCTAAAATAACCACACTATCAATGTAGCTTCTAAACATCAAAATTATTCTGACACTATGCAGATCTGAAAGTGATGGGTTGAGGACAACATGACATCACTTTCAGATCCATATAGTATTAGAATCTGCAAGGGGAAACACAGAAACAGAGTCTCTGATGGCTCTAAGAGCAGAAGAGCCAAATCTCCATTGGGTAGTCAATGGAAAGCAGGCAGAAGAATTTGGGAGCAGCATCTTTATCTGCTGGGGTTTTGTACACTCTCATATGCATTGCACTGCAGACAAACCAAAGAAGGTCTAAAGGGGCTGGAATAGCCTGAGTTCAATGAGCTCTCAAAAGGATCTACCTAAGCTCCATTCTAGGACAAACTCCCACATAGAGGAGAAACTTCAGGAAACAGAATCCAAATTAAGCTGGATAGAGACAATAGGACAAAAGAAAGAGAAGATAAAAGTGGGAGAGCTCACAAAGCACAAGACTCTATTAGGAAACAAGAGAAGAGAATGTTCTAGTACTACAAAGCTAGAAAATCTGTTTTGACTCACTTCTTCCTCCCAAGAGCTCAAGAAAATTAGTTTCACATAAGAACAAGCAACAGAAAAGGACCAAGTTGGAGTCCCATACAAATGTATTGATAAAGAAGATTGAGAATAAAATCTCTATTGGCAATATACTAACAATAAAACCACAAAAATTCCTACAAAGCAGATGGAAACTGTAGCCTAAAACTTCAAAATGAATAAAATTATGAAGAGATGAAAAAACATAAATCAGAAAAACAAAAAGTTGGTAATGAAGTTACAGAATTCAAGAAATAATTGGTTTGTCGTAAATAGCTTTTATTATTTTGAGATACGTTCCGTCAATCCCTAGCTTATTGAGGGTATTTAGCATAAAGGGCTGTTGAATTTTGTCAAAGGCCTTCTCTGCATCAATTGAGATAATCATGTGGTTTTTGTCTTTGGTTCTGTTTATGTGGTGAATTACGTTTATAGACTTGCATATGTTGAACCAGCCTTGCATCCCCGGGATGAAGCCTACTTGATCATGGTGGATAAGCTTTTTGATGTGCTGTTGCAATCGGCTTGTCAGTATTTTATTGAAGATTTTTGCATCTTTGTTCATCATGGATATTGGCCTGAAGTTTTCTTTTCTTGTTGAGTCTCTGCCAGGTTAGAATGGCGATCATTAAAAAATCTGGAGACAACAGATGCTGGAGAGGATGTGGAGAAATAGGAACACTTTTGCACTGTTGGTGGGAGTGTAAATTAGTTCAACCATTGTGGAAGACAGTATGGCGATTCCTCAAGGACCTAGAAATAGAAATTCCATTTGATCCAGCAATCCTATTACTGGGTATATATCCAAAGGATTACAAATTGTTCTACTATAAGGACACGTGCACACGAATGTTCATTGCAGCACTGTTTACAATAGCAAAGACCTGGAACCAACCCAAATGCCCATCGACTATAGACTGGACAGGGAAAATGCGGCACATATACACCATGGAATATTATGCAGCCATCAAAAACGATGAGTTTGGGTCCTTTGTAGGGACATGGATGAACCTGGAAACCATCATTCTCAGCAAACTGACAGAAGAGCAGAAGATGAAACACCTCATGTTCTCACTTATAGGTGGGTGTTGAACAATGAGAACACATGGACACAGGGAGGGGAGCACTACACACTGGGGTCAGTTGGGGGGAAATAGGGGAGGGACGGTGGGGGGTGGGGAGCTGGGGAGAGGTAGCAAGGGGAGAGACGCCAGATGTAGGTGATGGGGAGGAAGGCAGCAAATCACACTGCCACGTGTGTACCTATGCAACAATCTTGCATGTTCTTCACATGTACCCCAAAACCTAAAATGCAATAAAATAAATAAATGGGAAAAAAAGAAATAATTGGAAATAAAAACGTCATTTCTGAAATAAATATTAAACTAGAAAAAACACACAAGTGAATAAATACGCAGACAATGCCTTATGAAATGAAAATGAGAAGGAGTAAAACTTTAAATATCAAAACAGATGAGAGATGAGATTTGAAAATATTTAAAGTGACAGAAATAGAAGATAGGTAAAGAGCAACACACACATACACACACATACACACACACACATTATATGTAATGAGTTCAAAGAGAAGAAAAGCAAAGAAGAATGAATAAAATAACAAATTAAAGCAACTTTCCTAAAATTAATAACAAACAAAAAGGAACACCATAAAGTACTTGAGAAAAATGACCCAGAATGACCAATACTAAAACACCCTAAAACATATTCTGGGCTCTGAGGCAAAAGAACTAAGACGCTTTAAAAAGGAAAGAAAATTCGATTGTCATCAGACTTTTTGACAGCAACGCTTTATGCCAGGAGACAATGGAGTGACATTTTTAAGATACTCAAGGAAGGAAAATATGAGCCATATATTATAAAGCCAGCCAAACTTACCTTCAAGTATAAAGACTGCAGACAAACTGCTGTCAACAAGCAAGAACTTAGGAAATATTGTTCCCAGGAGCCTTTCCCGAACAAACTACCGGAGAATGAAAATGACTAGAGAGACACTGACAGAAGGCCTGGTGGTAAGTATTAAGGATATGCCTGCCTGTAGAACTGAGTATAAATAACGGTTATAAGGAAGAAAGTATAAACTATAACACCTATATGCCCTGAAAGCGTAGGAACAGTGCATGCATTTTTAAAAGGGAGATAAAGAATAGAGCATATGAAAAATATATGAAGCTTATGAGGTCTTTATAGTTATTCACTATAAGTAAATAAGTAAAAGGATCTTGTTTCAAATTAGTTGCTTGGATACAAAAAAGTGAAGAAGAGGTTTCTAGCAAATTTCAATATTATTCATAGTAGTAAATTGTAAATTGGCAATGGGGGAGACAAGAAGTGTTATGTAAAGGTATACAGAAGGTAATTAGGAAAAAAATATAAACCTTCCTAAGTGCTCCACTCCCTCCCCCAAAAAAGCCTTAAAAATATATAAATATATAAAATAATTTACATTGTAAAAAACCAGTTGCCTGAAACATAGTATACTCATAACACTAGATAATATGACACAGCAGAGGAAAAAGATAATGATATCAATAAATGTCAGGGCTTAATTCAACTACTTAAAAAATCTAGCTTCTCTAACAAAACAAATTCTATACTATGAAAAAGAGATACAGCAACCTAAGACTAAGAGATATAGATGTCAAAAATAGTTTTTAAAATTAAAATAAAAAGAAAAGAATATATATCTGCCAAATGAAAATAAAGTAAATCAAAGATCAGATGGTTGTAGATGTGTGGCATTATTTCTGAGACCTCTGTTCTGTTCCATTGGTCTATATGTCTGTTTTGGTACCAGTACCATGCGTTTTTGTTGCTGTTGCCTTGTAATATAGTTTGAAATCAGGTAGCATGATGACTCTAGCTTTGTTCTTTTTGCTTAGGATTGTCTTGGCTATATGGGCTCTTTTTTGGTTCCATATGAAATTTAAAGTAGTATTTACTATTCTGTGAAGAAAGTCAATGATAGCTTGATGGGGATAGCATTAAATCTATAAATTACTTTGGACAGTATAACCATTTTTATGATATTCTTCATATCCATAAGCATGGAATATTTTTCCATTTGTTTGTGCCCTTTTTTATTTCCCTGAGCAGTAGTTTGTAGTTATCTTTGAAAAGGTCCTTCATATCCCTTGTGAGTTGTAATCCTTGGTATTTTATTCTCTTTGTAGCAATTGTGAATGAGAGTTTACTTATGATTTGGCTGTTTGTCTATTATTGGTATATAAGAGTGCTTATAAATTTTGCACATTGATTTTGTATTCTGAGACTTTGCTGAAGTTGCTTATCAGCTTAAGGAGATTTTGGGCTGAGACAATGGGGTTTTCTAAATATACAATCATGTCATCTGCAAACACAGACAATTTGACTTCTTCTCTTCCTGTTTGAATATCTTTTATTTCTTTTTCTTCCCTGATTGCCCTGGCCAGAACTTCCAATACTATGTTGAATAAGGGTGGTAAGAGAGGGCATCCTCCTCTTGTGCTGGTTTTCAGAGGGAATGCTTCCATCTTTTGCCCATTCAGTATATTGCCTGTGGGTTTGTCATAAATAGCAAATCTGACCAAAACAGGTAATGGGGAAAGCATTACCTATTTAATAAATGGTGTTGGGAAAATGGGCTAGTCATATGCAGAAAACTAAAACTGGATCCTTTCCTTACACCTTATACAAAAATTAACTCAAGTGGATTAAAGACTTAAACATAAGACCTAAAATCACAAAAATCCTAGAAGAAAACCTAGGCAATACTATTCATGAAATAGGCCTGGGCAAAGACTTCATGACTAAAGCACCAAAAGCACTGGCAACAAAGCCAAAATTGACAAATGGGATCCAATTAAACTAAAGAGATTCATCACAGCAAAAGAAACTATCATCAAAGTGAACCAGCAACCTACATAATAGGGGAAAATTTTTGCAATTATCCATCTGACAAAGGGCTAACATCCAGAATCTAAAGGAACTTAAACAAATTTACAAGAAAAAAAAAAAAAAAAAAAAAAAAAAAAAACATCAAAAAGTGGATGAAGGAGATGAACAGACACGTCTCCAAAGAAGACATTTACATGGCCAAGAAACATGAAAACAAGCTCATCATCACTGATCATTAGAGAAATGCAAATTATAACCACAATGATATGCCATCTCACACCAGTTAGAGTGGTGATGATTAAAAAGTCGGAAACAACAGATTTTGGATAGGTCGTGGAGAAATAGTAACACTTTCACACTATTGGTGGGAGTGTAAATTAGTTCAACCATTGTGGAAGACAGTGTGGCAATTCCTCAAGGACCTAGAACCAGAATTACCATTTGACCCAGCAATCCTATTACTGGATGTATACCCACAGAATTATAAATCATTCTACTATAAAGATACATGCACATGTATGTTGATGGCAGCACTATTCACAATAGCAAAGACTTGGAAATAACCCAAATACCCATCAACAATAGACTGGATACAGAAAATGTGGCACATATACGCCATGGAATATTATGCAGCCATAAAAAAGGATGGGTTCATGCTGTTTGCAGGGACATGGATGTTATTTCATCATTTTATAACAAAGAAACCTACACCCATTTGCAGCCAACTTGAATTTCCCTCCAACTCCCAGTCCTAAGCAGCCACCAATCTTTTTGTTTCTATGGATTTGCCTATTCTGCACAATTCATAGCAGCAGAAGCATATAATGTGAGCTCTTTTGTGACTGCCTTTTTGCAGTTAGCATAATGCTGCCAAGATTTATCCATGTTATAATATGTATTAATACCTCAGTCCTTTTTATTGCCAAATAATACTCCATTGTGTGGATAATTCATTTCATTCATTGGTTGTACAATTCTGTGAATATACTAAAAACATTGAATTCCATATATTAACTGGGTGCATGATAACTTAGTGAAGCTGTAACCAAAAAAATAAATAAAATAAATCAGGGTTCATAATCTGAGAAAAGGTAGAATTTAGATAGGATGACTAACTTGTCCAGTTTGCCTGGGACATTCCTGGTTTTACCACTGAAAATCACACTACAGGAAATGCTAGAAGGAATTACATTTATAGCAGTATCTAACATATCTAACTCAAGTGAAGACACATAAAGTGAAAATATTTACTAATATTTAGAAGGCCTAAACCAGATAATCAACAAAATAAGTATCCAAAGGTTAACAACCCATAATAAAAGTTATTTTCTAATGTTCATAGAGCATCCATGCATTTATGTATATTTTAGGATACATATATTCATGTCCACACACAAATGCACGCCCATAAATTCCATAAATTAGAAATAATAAAAATTTATGATGATATTCAAAACAAGTAGAATTATATAACATAAAAAAAATATTCCTCTACCAAAAATTTAGCAACACGGTTACTAAACAAACATTCAGGAAAGAAAAACAAAATTATAAAATTATTCGAAAAAGTTAATAATGATGAAAATATAACACAAAAAATCTGTGGAATAAAGCCAAAGCATTTTATGGAGAAAAATATCATATCATGAAATTCCTATACCAGTACACTTTTAAAAATAAAAATATAAACACCTAACTCAGAAAAGCTAGTAAAACTGCAAGAAAGTAAATTAAAAGAAACTGTAAAGAAGCCATTAATAATGATAGAGATTAATTAAACAGAAAGCAGAAAAAAAGAACTAATAAATAAATCCCAAATGGTACTTTGGAAAAAAAATCAATAAAATAAGCGAATAGCAAACCAAGAATAAAAAAACTGAAGTGAGGAAAATATAGACATATAAATCTTAAAATAAGGTAGAAATAACTATTAAAATGAAAGAAAAAATTTTAAGAGACTGCTTTGCATGACCCTGTGGAATGCACTTGAAAAGCACATGGAAACTGATAGTTTTTAAAGAAAATCAAAACTCTGCAAAACTGACCCCAGTAGAGACAAATTCCAAACCGACCAATTGCTGTCTGTCCTAGAGGAGCTGTAGGAGAGGCTGGATTATCAGCTGTCAAATATGTTGTTCAGGGAAGTTTTATACCGGTTAGGAAGTTAAGGACTAAAAGTCCTTTTGAAAAATTTCTACCCTAATAATTATTTTATCTTTGGACTGACTGGCCAAAAGACAAAAATAGCAATATTTTTGTTGTCTCCTATCCATTTTGTCTTCCCTCCAAATAGTCTCATTCTGATCTTTATCCAGAGTTTCCTGGGTCCATCCTAGGACCTTTCACAAATAGAATGTGTTTCATAAATTCCTGTAATTCTGGAAATGATTGCAGACTTTAGACATTTCTCTTTTATGTATTTGAGTGTGTATACCCTATGCCACATCACCTCAAAGTCTTTAAATGTGCTAGTGTATGACAAATTATGATCTCACAAATCAAAAATAAGGGTAATATTTTTCTTCCCAGGGATTGTATGATAACAGAGATCTTTAATGCCTTCATTGCTAAAGACAGAAGCACATAATTTTAGAATTTGAACAGCTCAGTGTCCTCATTGAAGACATGGGGAAAAAACATTAAGTGAATTATCACAGCAAGTAGACACTGGTAGTGAGAAAGGAAACCTAGGTTTCAGCTCTATATCTCCTTCTCAGAAACTGTGTCATCTTGTGAAGAGATCAGCTCTGCCAAAGAACAGGAAAAGGACAGGAAGAGAGGCACAAACACACACACGCACACACACGCGCACACACACACACACACACACACACACACACACACACACACACACACACACACACAAGCATTATGCTAGAAATGAGAAATCCTTCCAGTGTGCATGCAGAATAAGAGGTATGTAGAGACCTGCTAGGCGGTTGGGGGCAGCCTGTAAAAAATCTTAAATGTTTCATGAAGAATTTGACCTTAGTCTAGCTTAAAATGTTTTTCTCTGAAGAGTCTCTAGCAAACTAGTAGCATGGTAAAGTAGCAATTGATAAAAAGAAAAAGGGCACTTCCAAAGTGGAGGACAGATTTTCTTTGACAAAGACTAGAGCCTAAGAGATCAAGTAGGAGGCTCTAGCCCAGGTGAGGGGTGATGAGATCCTGACTTAGGACAGGGACAGTATTAATACATGTTTGGTTGTGAGAACACATAGACTATGGAATGTTTGCCTGGAGGAAACAAGAGCCAGGGAGCAGTTAAACGCTACTCTGAGGTGGTCAGTCTAGATTTTCAGGAGTACTTTAGGAGGAAGTAGAGGATACTGGTTAATAACCCAAGGTTGGCATAAAACTTGATCTCATTTGACTCTTGGATCTGCTATTTAATAAACATACAAAATTATGAAGCTGTATCTCCTCTCATAGTCTGTTTCTTCATCTATAAAATGGTAAAGACAATAACAGCAACTTCATAGGATTACTTGGAGGATTCCATAAGAAAATTCACAAAGAAATTTAGGAAAATGATCAGTGCATGGAAAATGGCCAATCAGCATTACATATCATTATTAATTACCAGATAACATATGGAGGACATAAAGTAAAATGGGTTTGAAGCTAACATTTTCCAGAAGTCAAAGTTGCTTAGACAAAACCAGAACATTTTTTGGTTTTGTTTTTTCAATGAAAACAGTGTTTCAGTTGCTCCCCTGGCATGACTAAACCAAGGTTCTGAATGTCATAATGCCTGTTTCCATCTTTGCTTTGAAATGTGTTTTCACTGAAGATTCTCTAGCAAGCTAGTAGCATTTGAACATTTAAAATGGCTTTTCTCTTTGTGCAAGTTTTGTCCTCTTGGAAGGTTTTGTCTCCATGATGAGGAACAGGGTTACAAGTAGTCTGTGGCTGGGCCTTTCAGCTTTACCAACTAACACAGTTTCCCTGGAGCGCCATTTAAGATTTTCCAGGAAAAGATTCTAATCAGTCCCTTGTGTCGAGGCATTAACTCTTGGCACACTCAGTGATATCCAGCAGGTGGAGAGTGGAATCAAGTCCTCATTCTTTCTCATGGTTGGAGTGATAGAAGCAGCATTACAAAAATAATGAGTCTATTGGAGACCTGTTGACTTTGCAGAACTGACTTTACAATTTTGTATAAGTGGTGGACATACCTCCTCTGTCTATTCTTTCTTTGCTGGGCATAGGAACTAAACAATGAGCCCTTCTTGCCCACCCCACCACCTTCCCCCTAACTGTACTCTCATTCTAGGCTCAGGTGGCCAGATGACATCCTAGATACTTGAGCATCGGGGGGGCTGTGCTGGTTCAGCTATACCATCTGCCTGGGCCAACCACCCTGCCACCACTTGATATTCTGGGCAGAACTGTGAATGAACACATTTCAAATGCTATCAATATTTTATGAATTTCCATCCACTTACTTTCATGGGGAACTGTAAAAGCATTTAACCATATTACACCCCATCTCTCAGGCACTGCATTATTCCAACAAAGCTGTTTTATTAGAGTCAACCACCAGGGTATTTGAGATAGCTTTATTATCCCTTCCCCCTTAATCTGTCCATCTGCATATATGTAAGTCTGTTTGTCTGTCTACCAGCCTATCTCCAATGTATGTATATTGAGCAAATAAAACTAACCAAGAGCAAAAGGGGCATACCCTTGGTAATGGTACATGCACCAACACATGTGTGCATACATCCATACACACATGCTAGTACACTAAGAATTGCTTCGTGTCCTAGTGTCGCTTAACTGAGTTCATGTTTTAAAGGGACTCTCTGGCTTTATGGACTTCCCTTGGGTTCTTATCTAGAGCATTTACTTCCTTGTCTTCCAGAAAAACATATTCAGGGATGCATCCTACCTGACGGTTAGATATCTGAAATTAATGCTTGCCTGTTCAGGCACTGAAATCAGATGAACTTAGGCTTCAGAACTCTGTTCCACCACTTACCTTTATTATCTTGGGTAAATCATTTGATCTCATGGAGCCACCTCTATAAAAGGGGGATTTCATACCTTTCAGGAAATAAGAAAGTTTAAATGAGAGAATATATGAAAATGCTTCCCAAAGTACCTGCACAGCAAGGCGAAGATAACAAAACCATGATGTTTTTCTCCACCCACTTCCTAGGTATTAGAACTTTCGGCTAGAACGTGGCAGTTCTTCCTGTCCTGACCTACTGGAAATGGTTTCCGCCTGCACCATATGCCTGAGCAGTGCTTTGCTTCCCTGACTTCACAGCTTGTCCTTCTTCCCAAACCCCACATTGCAGCTGGGTCACTTCCTTCAGGACTTCCCCCAACACTCCTCTCCTCTGGAAAATCTCCCTTAGTCCTTCCAGCTCCCAGCCTTTCTCTGAGCTTCCTCATCACCACCCACTCTCTCGCCACATGGCCACATTAATCTCCCTCTGTTGTAATTGTCTTTCCTTTATGGGTAACAAACTTTTTTTTCTTGAAACAGGGTCTTGCTCTGTCACCTAAACTGGAGTACAGTGGTGAGATTATGGCTTACTGCAGCCTTGACCTCCCAGGCTCAAATGATCCTCCCACCTCAGCCTCCCAAGTAGCTGGTACCACAGGTGTGCTCCACCATACCCTACTAAGTTTTGTATTTTTTGTAGAAATAGGGGTCTCCCTATGTTGCCCAGGCTGATCTGGAACTGCTGGGCTCAAATAGTCCTTCTATCTCAAACTCCCAAAGTGCTGTGATTACAGGTATGAGCTTCTGCAACTGGCCTATCAAACTCTTTAAGGGTAGAGTTCAGATCTTATTTGCTGGCATCTAAGAAATTCTCTAACAGAGAGATTCAAGATGGCTGAACAGGAACGCCTCTGGAGTGCAGTTCCCAGAGAGAAGAACGTAGAGGGTGAGTGATCAATGCATTTCCAAACGAGTTTTTACTGCCCACAGACCAGGAGATTCCCAGGCTGAAAAGTGCTGCGAGTCTCCAGCATGGCTGTTTCAACTGGCACTGCGGGTCTCGCACAAAAACTCGCATAAATCCAGACAGCTGTTTCAACAGGCACCTGGAATGCCTGGGATACAGAGCTGCCCATTCAACTGAAAAAAAAAGGGGGCTGAAACAGGGAGCCAAGTGATCTGGCTTAGTGGGTCCCACCCTCCACAAAGACCAGCAATCTGAAACACTCTGGAATCAGAGTTTTGCAGCAAGTGCAGCTGGACCCGGAGCAGTCCAACTCGGTGGGGGGAAATGTGTCAGCTATTAGCGAGGCAGTCCACGACTACAGAGGCAGTCTGCCATTACCAAGGCAGTCTGGCATTACCGAGGCAGTCAGCCTTTACTGAGGCAGTCCGCCATTACCAAGGCAGTCTGCCATTACTGAGGCAGACCAACATTACCTAGGAAGTTCTAACAGGAGTTCACACGGCAGCTGGGCAGAGCCCACAGCAGCTCAGTAATGCCTCTGCTGGCAGGCTGTGGCTAGACTACCACCTTGCTGGGCAGGGCATCTCTGAAAAAAAGGCAGTGACACATCAGGAACTTATAAATAAAGCCCCACCTTCCTAGGACAGAGCACCTGGGGAAAAAGGCAGTTATGAGTTCTGCTGCAGCAGGCAAATGTACGGCACAGAAGCTCTGAAGCGAACAATGGAGCTTCCAGCTCAGCACCTGAGCTCCTGTAAGGGACAGACTGTCTCCTCAAGCAGCTCCCTGGCTCCTGTATTTCCAAAGAGATACCTCAAAAAAGAGAGCTCAGGCTGACATGTAGCGGGTATCCTTTTGTGATGAAGATAACAGAAGAAGAAACTGACAGCAACCCTTACTGTTCTTCACCCCATGTGCATGATCCCCAGGCAAGCAGGATCTTGAGCGGACCTCTAGCAGGCCTACAGCAGAGGGGCCTAACGGTTAGAAGGAAAACTAAAAAACAGAAAGAAATAACTTCAACATCAACAAAAAGGACATCCACTCAGAGACACCATCCAAAAGTCACCAACTACAAAGACCACAGGTAGATAAATCCACAAAGATGGGAGGAAACCAGCACCAAAAAGGATAAAAATGCCAAAAGTTAGAATGCCTCTCCTCTTCAAAGGGATCACAACTCCACACGAGGAAGGGAACAAAGCTGGATGGAGAATGAGTCTGATGAACTGACCGAAACAGGCTTCAGAAGATGGACAATAACAAACTTCTCTGAGCTAAAAAAAAAACCATGTTTTAACCCAATGCAAAGAAACTAAGAACCTTGACAAAAGGTTTGACTAAATGCTAATGGGAATAAACAGCTTAGAGGAGAATATAAGTGGCCTGATGGAGCTGAAAAACACAACACAAGAACCTCACGAATCTTACACAAGTTTCAATAGCTGAATTGACCAAGCTGAAGAAAGGATATTAGCGATTGAAAATCAGCTCAATGAAATAAAATGAGAAGGCAAGAATAGAGAAAAAAGAGGGAAAAGAAATGAACAAAGCGTCCAAGAAATATGGGAATATGTGAAAAGACCTAATCTACATTTGATAGGTGTACCTGAATGTGATGGAGAGAGTGAATCCAAGCTGGAAAACATTCTTCAGGATATTATCCAGGAGAACTTCTCCAACCTAGCAAGGCAGGCCAACATTCAAGTCCAGGAAATACAGAAAACATACCACAAAGATATTCCTAAAGAAGAGCAACCCCAAGGCACATAAGTGTCAGATTCACCAGGGTTGAAATGAAGGAAAAAATGCTAAGGGCAGCCAGAGAGAAAAGTTGGGTTACCCACAAAGGGAAGCCCATCAGATTCACAGCAGATCTCTTGGTAGAAACCCTACAAGCCCAAAGAGATTGGGGGCCAATAATCAATATCCATAAAGAAAAGAACTTTCAACCTAGAATTTCATACCCAGCCAAACTAAGCTGCTTAAGTGAAGGAGAAATAAAATCCTTTACAAACAAACAATTGCTGAGAGATTTCATCAA
Organism: Sapajus apella; assembly: GCF_009761245.1. Lineage (NCBI taxonomy): Eukaryota > Metazoa > Chordata > Mammalia > Primates > Cebidae > Sapajus > Sapajus apella. The sequence continues at coordinate 4,837,377 of NW_022437016.1, read as the reverse complement.
CACCAGGCCTGCTTTACAAGAACTCCTAAAAGAAGCACTAAACATAGAAAGGAACAACCAGTACCAGCCACCCCAAAAACGTACCAAATGGTAAATAGCATTGACACAATGAAAAAACTGTGACAACTAATGGGCAAAACAGCCGGCTAGCATCAAAATGGCAGGATCAAATTCACACATAACAATATTAACCTTAAATGTAAATGGGCTAAATGCCTCAATCAAAAGACACAGACTGGCAAATTGGACAAAAAGTCAAAACCCATTTGTGTGCTGTATCCAGGAAATGCATCTCACGTGCAAGGACACACATAGGCTCAAAATAAAGGGATGGAGGAAGATTTACCAAAGAAATGGAGAGCAAAAAAAAAAGGAGGAGTTTCAATCCTAGTCTCTGATAAAATAGACTTTAAACCAACAAAGACCAGAAGAGACAAAGAAGGGCATTACCTAATGGTAAAAGGATCAATGAAACAAGAAGAGCTAACGATCCTAAATATATATGCATCCAATACGGGAGCACCCAGATACATAAAGCAAGTTCTTAATGACCTACAAAGAGACTTAGACTCCCACACAAGAATAGTGGGAGACTTTAACAACACTCCACTGTCAATATTAGTTAGATCAACAAGACAGAAAATTAACAAGAATATCCATGACTTGAACTCAGATCTCAACCAAGCAAACCTAATAGACATCTACAGAATACGCCACCCCAAATCCACAGAATATACATTCTTCTCAGCACCACATCACAGCTACTATAAAAATGACCACATAATTGGAAGTAAATCACTCCTCAGCAAATGCAAAAGAACAGAAATTATAACTGTGTCTCAGACCACAGTGTAATCAAATTAGAACTTAGGATTGAAAAACTAACTTAGAACTGCACAATTTCATGGAAACTGAACAACTGGCTTTTGAATGTTGACTGGATAAACAGTAAAATGAAGACAGAAATAAAGATGTTCTTTGAAACCAATGAGAGTGAATACACAATGTACTAGAATCTCTGGAAAACATTTAAAGCAGTGTCTAGAGAAAAATTAATACCAATAAAGGCCCACATGCGAAGCCAGGAAAGATCTAAAAATGACACCCTATCCTCAAAACTGAAAGAGCTAGAGGAGCAAGATCAAAAAAATCTCAAAAGCTAGTGGAAGACAAGAAATAACTAAGAGCAGAAGTGAAGGAGACAGAGACACAAAAAAACACTTTAAAAAATCAATACATCCAGGAGCTGGTTTTTTGAAAAAATCAACAAAATAGACTGCTAGCCATACTAATGAAAAAGAAAAGAGAGAAGAATCAAATAGATGCAATAAAAAATGATAAAGGGGATATCACCACCGATTCCACAGAAATACAAACTACCATCAGAGAGTACTACAAACAACTCTATGCACATAAACCAGTAAATCTGGAAGAAATGGATAAATTCCTGGACACTTGCACCCTCCCAAGCCTAAACCAGGAAGAAGTTGAAACCCTGAATAGACCAATAACAAGGGCTGAAGTTGAGATAGCAATTAATAGCTTACCGACCAAAAAATGCCCAGATCTAGATGGGTTCATAGCTGAATTCTACCAGACATACAAAGAGGAGCTGGTACCACTCCTGAAAATATTCCAAACAATCCAAAAAGAGGGGATCCTTCCCAAATCATTTTATGAGACCAACATCATCCTGATAGCAAAACCTGGCAGATACTCAACCAGAAAAGAAAACTTCAGGCCAATATCCACGATGAACATAGATGCAAAAATATTCAATAAAATACTGACAAACCAATTGTAACAGCACATCAAAAAGCTTATCCATCACGAACAAGTAGGGTTTATTGCAGGTATACAAGGCTGGTTCAACATACACAAGTCTATAAACGTAATCCATCACATAAACAGAACCAAAGACAAAAACCACATGATTATCTCAATAGATGCAGAGAAGGCCTTTGACAAAATTCAACAGCTCTTTATGTTAAAAACTCTCAAAAAGCTAGATATTGATGGAATGTAAAAGCTATTTACAATAAATGCACAGGCAGTATCACACTGAACGGGCAAAACCTGGAAGCATTCCCTTTGAAATCTGGCACTAGACAAGGATGCCCTCTCTCACTACTGCTATTCAATATAGTATTGAATGTTCTAGCCAGAGCAATCAGGCAAGAAAAAGAAATAAAGGCTATTCAATTAGGAAAGGAGGAAGTCAAATCTGGCACTAGAGGAGGATGCCCTCTCTCACCACTGCTATTCAATATAGTATTGGAAGGTCTAGCCAGAGCAATCAGGCAAGAAAAAGAAATAAAGCATATTCAGTTAGAAGAGAGTAAGTCAAATTGTCTCTATTTGAAGACAACATGATTGTATATTTAGAAGACCCCATCGTTTCAGCCCAAAATCTCCTGAAACTGATAAGCAACTTCAGCAAAGTCTCAGTATACAAAATCAATGTGCAGAAATCACAAACATTCCCACCAATAACAGATTAAAAGAGAACCAAATCAAGAGCGAACTAAGATGTCAAATAAAATTAAATCACTGTTAGGTAAAGGTAAAAGTAATGTGTTTCTGTCTGAATAGTTCAAGGACTGACCAGGTGAGTCCTGGGACTTCAAAGCCAAGGTGGTGCGTCTACAAAGTGTTCTGGATAAGGGTCTGGTATTTCATTGCTAATCTCCTCTGAAACTCACTGAAGAGGAAATAATGCTCATATGGAAAATGGCAAAATGGGAGAACTAAAGTACAGATTTTATGATGAAAATATCTGGGCCCACGAAGCACTTTCCAAAAGACCAATCATCTTTCATAAGAGATGCTGATATACAAGGCCTGTGATCACAAACTTAAGTATTCTATATTCCATTAAATCTAAACAGGAGGGAACAGACTTTGAATCTGCAGGCTGTGCGACAAAAAGGACTGTCATTCAGCAGGATGGTAGTCAGTAATGTAGAGGCAGCATGGGCTCAGATATGCTGCTCTTTCAAAGCAGTGACCCTGCCCACTAGTAAAATGCAGCCCAGTGAATGTCAGTGTTTCCTACCGAGACCAGCAACTTCTCTTCTGGAGGGTGTGTGTTTGCGAGTGTGTGCACACGCCTATGAGGTGGAGTATTCTTTTCTGGTTGAAATACCAGGCAGAGAGTAGAAAGGTTCTTCTCTCACTTGAATGCATTTAAAGTGACTCTTAAGAGTAAAGAATTCAGAGCAATGGGCCTGAGATAAAGTTTCTTGATGGGCATATTAAGTGTTAAGGTAAGGAAATCAAGCCAAGAATCAGAAGACAGGTAGTCTTGGAATAAAATGGTAGCTGGTGAGTAATGAAGAGAAGGTTCTAGGTGTTTGCTACAATCAGCAGTCAAATTTGCCTTGTCATCTTTCAAACCAGTATATCAAGGTCATTGGCAAGTCTAGAACTCACAGGGAACTTCGGGAAAGTCATGGTGTTCTGAGTTGATGGGTGAGAGGGACCTTGGCTTGAGCTGATCTGCCTCTCATTGGCTCCTGTTCTCATCCATCTCAGCGGGTCTGGCATGCCATCTGGGTGGGATATCTAAGCTTTCTTTCCCTCCGCAGTTCCCTAAGCTGCTCTATCCTTAGCATAAGAGTGAAGATTATTTCTGACAAAGAAATAAAATCAGCTGCCAAGCCCCATCAGGCACCTGTGTTCTTTCTCTCCTTATTTCCAGCAAAACCATTCTCCTGTACAGAAAACAGACAATTTCAGCCTCGTGACAAAACCCTGTCACTCTGACACCCTGTGTCTGACTGCTGACATGATAACTGAGTATGTGAGACAGACAGTGTTTGTCTGACACTGGAAGCTTTGTAGTGGAATCACAAGGCTGAGATGAAGGAGGCAGGTTAGGGCTGGGAAAGCCGGGAAGCTGAGGCCCTGGGGAGATCTAGCCTGTACTGCCCATCTCCTGCTTACCAGTCTGATACAGCAACAACAAGCCCTCTTGGTCTAGGAGAACCTCATTCCATTGTTCAAAGAGTCTCAAGGTACAAAGTTTCATCTCCAGGCCTAAGGGTTTTCAGTAAAACATCTGGTTCAACTCACTTGAACACACATTTCCTGAGAAGATCCTACTTGGTGCCATGCAAAAGTGTTTGATGCTGAGAGGCCACAAAGAAGGAGAAGAACAAGAAAAAGGAGAGGAAGAAAAAGTACATAATGGCAGCTCCCATTGAGCACACATTATGTGCCAGGTTCTGTGGTTACTACAGCATACAAATTTACATTTAATCGTCTTGGTAATACTATGAGTAAGCTATTAATAGCCCCATATTACAGATGAAGAAACTGAAGATCTGAGAGGGGAAATAGTTTGCTAAGCTCCCACCAGTGATGAGTAATAGATCTGGAACTTTTATTTAGGTTTCTTTGGTTCCAGCACTTCTACTGTTAACATCTATGTTCTATTTTCTCCAATGAGTCCAGCAGGCTGGAAAGTTATATATATGCCGCCCTTATATATAGAACCCATAATAAAACAAAGTCTTATTATAACCAAAGGGAAGAAGCACAATATATAGCATTGATAGGCTGGATTTGAACTTCTTCCTTTCCTAATAGCTGTGTGAGACTATAAACTCCTCTGAACTTCAACATCCCCATTTATAACATGGAATAATATCTATGTTGTGGAATTATGGTGAGGGCTGAAAATGATAACATATAAAAGTATACATAGTTAACAAGTGTTGTGTCTTCATGCTAAGCCTTTTGATGCACTCTCACTTGATCTTAATAACCTCGAGCAAGATGCTATCATTAATATTCTTATTTTATAAGTTAGAAACCTGAGGCTTAAAGCAGTCAAGTAGTTTGTCCAATGAAATTAATAAATAGTTGTGTAGGACTTGAACTAAGTTCAGTCTGACCCCAAAAACTTATCCTAAGTAGACAAGTCAGGCCTCATTGGTAGATAGGATGGTTTAAGAGATCTCTGAAGATTACTAAGGGCTACAGAATATGCTCTTTCACCATTCCAGGCTGTCTTCTTTGACAGGAGAGATGATTGGGGAACCTGTATTATTTTGTTGACTTTGTAAGAACATTTTATTATGCATAGGATGCTTGGAAATTGCCCCTAATATTCTCTTTTGAATTATTGATGTATATCAATTGCATCCACATTGAAAGAAAATAGAGCCCTCATTCTGGCATCCATGAATGTTTCCATAGCTTATGCTTCAGAGTAGAGCAGGTTCAATTACCAAAGATGCTTTTCTAAAAGAGGTAGATTAATACCAATTAACAGGTCGAGATAGGAGTTGAGACCTTAGCCAGTTCACTGAATGAGTTGTGATTTCATGTCATCTGACATATGCATAATTACACACACCAGGAAGCATCCACCAGTGAACACATCACAATAAATGTATGCTTAATTACAAGTCACCGTGCATATATGCTTAATTACACATCCTGCTACCTGCAGGATTAATTACATGTCGTATTACATGCACACAATCAGAAGAGGTGACATTTGATGACATTAAAAGAGCTAAGAGAATATAAAGGAGCAATTTTTAAACAGTTGCGTAATGTGTGTGCTCCTTTTTTCCTTTCTACAGAAGGCATCAGACATTAATTTCTAGTCAGTCACTCAAGAAGCACTTATTGAACTATCCCTGTCAATTTTACTTTTATGGTGTCTCTTGCATTGATCCTTTCCTTTCCATTTTCATGATCACTAATGTCATCTCTTGCCTTATGGACTGAGGTAATGGGAAGGACGATGCATTCAAATGTTCTCTCTCCTAACCCTCGGCGAGCACATTGGTCCAAGGCTCTATCATTCCCACCTGCATTACTGCAGAGGTCCCTAACAGATCTGCTGCTTCCTCCTGGGTCTTGAACTCTCCACCCCTCACTAGGCAATCTTTTGACAAGTCAGTTTTAGTCATCTCAATCCATCTAAAACCCGTCAGTGATTTTCCCTTTTTCTAGAACAAAGCCCAACATTCTGAAAATGAACTACAAGGCTTGATTTGTCTTGGCCCCAGCCCGTTCCCCCAGCCTTCTGTCATTCCCATCCTCCCTCTCTAAGTTTCAGTGACAGTGCTTTCTCCCCACCCTTCCAGCCCACCATAACTCCTCCTACCTCAGGATCATTTCATGCATACTAATCCTGTCCCAAAGAAAAGTCCTCTTTTCACTCTATTTATCTAATTAAATCCTGCCTAACCCTCAGATCTCAGCTCAAATATACCTTTCCCAGGAAAGGTTTCACTAGCGTTCCAGATCAAGTTAGTTCCTGCTGTTATACCCTGTACTTTGCCTTCATAAGGAATTATTACAATATACTGTTTAGAATTATCTGTGCAGTGTTTTTGTATTAATGTCTGCCTCAGTCATTTTAAGTTCCAGGAGTACAATGATTGAGTGTATTCTATTTTCTAATATGCTCTTATTTCCTAGTAAAGTGCCTGGTACATAGTAACCTTGTAGTAGGGTTGTCAGATTTAGTAAATAAAAATACAGAATGATGAACTAACTATGAATTTCAGATAAACAACAACAATACTTAAATTTTAATATAAGTATATCCCATGCAATATTTAGCACTTACTTGCACTAAAAATTTATTGTTTATGTGAAATACAAATTTAATCGAATGTCCTGTATTTTATCTAATAATTTTACATTTAGGCTCTTAATCTTTGACGGTTAAATGAATAAATGAATGAATGAATCAATTAATGTTTAAATGAAGGTTCAGGAGACCTTGGTGCTCCTTCAGTTCTGGTTCGTTTTATCCTCATCAACCACTTCACTTATCTCAACATAGACAATGAAGGTCAACAATGTATATCTTAGACTCCTATAATGCTGACGTGAAGTGATGGGAAACTATGGCGAAGGAATTATCTATGCAGTGTTTTTTATTAATGTCTGCCTCAGTCATTTTAAGTTCCAGGAGTATAATTATTGGGTATATTCTATTTTCCACTATGCTCTTTTTCCTAGTAAAGTGCTAACTTTACTAATGATAAAGCAAAGGATAACTAATGATCCTGTTTTCCATTGTCATCTCCAGGCCAGCCCTTTGCTTCCAGAATTATCTGACTGGCTAAATGACTCCATTCTCCTCCTCCAAATTCTGACTCTCTCTCTCTCTCCTGGCCATAAAAAGAACTTAAAAATACCCCCCCCCCTTTTTTTTTGCATGTTCTTCTGGGTCTTTTGTAATCTGAGAGTGTCACATTTTGGATCTAACAGATCTAACAGGCAGGACTGGGGCTGATATTTAATATGAATATTTTTAAAAATCAAAATCAATGCCAAAAATCCATGATGAACAAAATGCCAAAAGTTTAAATAAAAACAGAATCAGTATTACTGATTTTTCTTTTTGCCTCAGGCTTCAATATGCTTTGGCACAGCAAGTTTTATTTAAACTTTTGATATTTTGCTTATCCTAGGTTTACTTGCTTTGACTATGATTTCTTAAAATATTGAATTAGCATGTTATGTATCTTGATTACTGGGTATTGTGGCATCCCCTTCCATTTTGCTCCCAATGCAAGTGTCTCATTCACCCCACACTAGTTCCAGCCCTGATCAGAGCAGCCAGCTTTTCAAAAAATTTTTGTTTTATTTTGTTTTAAGTTCCAGGATACATATGCAGGACATGCAGGTTGGTTACATAGGTAAATGTGTGCCGTGGATGTTTGCTGCATCTATCAACCCATCACCTAGCTATTAAGCCAGACATGCATGCATGCCTTAGCTATTTATTCTGAAGCTCCCCCTCCCCCTGCCCCCAACAGGTCCCAGTGTGTGTTGTTCCCCTCCCTGTATCCATGGGTTCTCATTGTTCAGCTTCCATATATACACCATCGAATACTATGCAGCCATAAAAAGGAACAAGATTATGTCCTTTGTAGGGACACCGATGGAGCTGGAAGCAATTATCCTTAGCAAACTAACACAGGAACAGAAAGCCAAACATCACATGTTCTCACTTATAAGTGGGAGCCAGCCTTTAGAAGGGAAGATACAGTGGAGAGAGAGCCATGAGCCAGATATACAAGGTCCTAAGTACCATGCTGAGGGTTCAGAATTTTTCCAGTGAACAAAGGGGAATGAAGAGGTTTTGAGCAAGAGAGGAACAGATTGTGCTTTGAGTGTTAGAGAGCATTACTCTGGCTACTGACTGTGCTATAGAGAACTTGTTGGAAGGACTGTGACTGAGGCAAGAAGACCACAGAGGCAGGATAGAATAGTGAACAGGGAGATAGAAACCACAGCCAGTGCGATGGAAATGGACTGCCTTCACGTGCTTGGAGGGAGTAGCTTTTCCCTTACCTTTACTTCTTGGTTCTTCTCTGCTGTCTCTTCTCTGTTGAATTTAGTGTGTCTTGTAGGAAAAGAGCAGGGAGGGATAGAGAACAGGAGGCAGGCTTGTTAGCCTCAATAACTAGGATTCTGACTACATGGATGTGCCCTGATTTATTTGCAGAACTTCTGGGCATTTTCCCAGCCCCTACATAAATTAGTTCCCCAGAGACCAACACATCGAATATCATACTCATTGTTCCCTGCATATATGTTCCCAGAGGTGGGCCGAAATATTCACTTTCTGAAATGATCTGGAGAAGGACTATGTTATTGACACTCTCTCCTGTGGTATTTGTATTTCAAAAAGCTACGAGCTCAGGAATCCATCATTTCAATTAAAACTCATCTAGGCCTCCTATGAAAGAGAAATATCAATATTGCAGAGTCCCCAACCCAGGAGGATTCAGATTTGGCTTTCAGCTTGAAACCATCATGGACTTGCTGTGTGGACTTGAATACACTGTATGGTTTTTCTGTGCTTCAGGCTTACCTTTGGGAGGGAGCTTGCGGTAGACAAATAAGCCCGAGCTATGGGATTTAAAGCATGATCTTGCTATTCACCAGTGGTGTGACCTTGGGCAAGTTGTTTAGCCATTCCTAACTACACGGGCCTTCTCTTCCTGTCAAAGGAGAATGATGTCCTTCCTTGTAGGGTGGTGATGGGGATAGAAGGCGTTAATACACAGCAAGTGCTTAAAACTTAGCAGGTTTTCAATGCATGTTAGTCTTCCCCCTCCTTGCTATGGTTAATAGAATTGGGTAATATTTTTTTAAAGTACCAATAAGAGTGAACTGTCATTTTTTTTTAAGCTGATAAAAACTAAGTGAAATTGCATGCCAATATATACTGATACAATGAATAATTTTGGAGTAATTTTATAGTTTTGTATTTCTGTGAGATGGAGTCATTCAAGCCAATTGTAATGCCATATATGAAAATGTTTGTGTTTGTCTTAGTAATGTTTTGTAATGGTGTAGTTAAAAATAATAGTTTGTGGCCGAGCACGGTGGCTCATGCCTGTAATTCCAGCACTTTGGAAGGTCAAGACAGGCAGTTCACCTGAGTTCAGGAGTTTGAAGCCTCATCCCTACTAAAATACAAAAAATTAGCCGGGTGTGGTGGTGCATGCCTGTAGTCCCAGCTACTTGGGAGGCTGAGGCAGGAGAATTGCTTGAGCCTGGGAGGCAGAGATTACAGTGAGCCGTGATCATGCCACTGCACTCCAGCTTGGGCTACAGAGTGAGACTCGATCTCTAAGTAAGTAAGTAAGTAAGTAAGTAAATAAATAAATAAATAAAATAATACCTTGCCATCAATGACCTCTTCTGATAATTTCAGAGGTGTAGTACCCAATCATTGTGTATTATGGTCCTAAATTTAGATTAGAAAAAATAAGTATACATATTTAGCTTTTGTTATTTCTGGGTTATTCAACTTCATTATCTCTTTAAGGTATGTTTTTTGTTTGTTTGTTTGTTTTTGAGACAGAGTCATACTCTGTCACCAGGCTGGAGAGAAGTGACGCAATCTCAGCTCACCGTAACCTCTGCCTTTTGGGTTCAAGGGATTTTCCTGCCTCAGCCTCCCAAGTAGCTGGAACTACAGGCGGGCACCACCACGCCTAGCTAATTTTTGTGTTTTAGTAGAGATGGTTTTCACCATATTGGCCAAGATGGTCTCTTTTTTAAATTGGGTCTCAAGTCAAAATAAATGCGGTCCCAAACCGTAGTGCCATACAACATTTAGCTTTAGCCTGTTTTCTAGGTGTGGTGTAAACACTAAATAAGAAAATATATGAAAAGAGCTTTGCTTAGTGTCCAATACAGAGCAAAGACTCAGTGACTAGTTATTGTGACTGTCATCATTATTATAGTAATAATGAGTAAAGTGTTTTCTTTATTCTTTTCAAATATTTTCTGATTTTTCATTGAAATATTTATCTCCACAATGTAAATGGATCTCAGTTTTAATATTGTGTCCTTGTAAAGTGGCGTCTGCTCTAGTTTCTCTTCAAAAATATGCCATAGAATAATTGATGTTTAGATCTAGAATAAACAAATGAATAAAATCACCTATCTTATTAGAAATGCAATTTTCTATAGCAAAGTGAGGTTCTCAAGACTCCTGGATTCTGTCAAAATTTTATCAATTTATCCAAAGCACCAAGCAAGATCTTCAATCAAGATCACTTTCCACTGTCCTCTCAATTTTCGAACTTAACGTGGTCTCTGCGTATTTTCTTCAAACATATTTACATTTAAATCTCACTTCATATCCTTTGGAAGATGGTTGAAATGCTTCCTTTCTTTCCCCTCCCCTTAGTTCTGCTATTAGTTGGCATGTGCTCTGTGAATACAAATTCATTTTTACATCAGCAAAAGCAAAATTGAATAAGGAAGGCCATCTGATATGTAGTAAATCAAACAAAACCACAATGAATTTCAAAGCCAAGTATAAATTTTAAGACACAGCATGATGTGCAGGAAAGAGCAATGAGCTCAAATCAGGCAATTTGGAGTCTAGTTTAGACTCGGCTCCTGACTCACTGCATGACCTTGGGAAAGTCACTTTGTTCCCATAGGTTTCTGTTTTTTCTTTGATAAATTTAGTTATAGTGCCAGATAATCAGGAATTAATCACTAATTCAGTGAACATATTATAATTCTCATTGGTGAGCCTAAAAAATTTATACTCAACCTCATTAAGTGTTATAAAGTAATTCTGCATTTTATCAAGGTTAAGTTACATGTTAAAGTAACCTTCTGCTCTTCTGTCAGTTTGCTGAGAATGATGGTTTCCAGGTTCATCCATGTCCCTACAAAGGACACAAACTCATCATTTTTGATGGCTGCATAATATTCCATGGTGTATATGTGCCACATTTTTCCTGTCCAGTCTATCATCGATGGGCATTTGGGTTGGTTCCAGGTCTTTGCTATTGTAAACAGGGCTGCAATGAACATTCATGTGCACGTGCCCTTATAGTAGAATGATTTATAATCCTTTGGATATATACCCAGTAATGGGATTGCTGGATCAAATGGAATTTCTATTTCTAGGTCCTTGAGGAATCGCCACACTGTCTTCCACAATTGTTGAACTAATTTACACTCCCACTGGGGTCAGTTGGGGGGAAATAGGGGAGGGACGGTGGAGGGTGGGGAGCTGGGAAGAGATAGCAAGGGGAGAGATGCCAGATATAGGTGATGGGGAGGAAGGCAGCAAATCACACTGCCATGTGTGTACCTATGCAACAATCTTGCATGTTCTTCACATGTACCCCAAAACCTAAAATGCAATAAAATAAATAAATGGGAAAAAAATTAACCTGATTTTCTCTTATGGGTGTATCAGATAGAAGAATCTCAGGTAAACTGAAATTGAAATTGAAATTGAAATTGAAATGTTTCAATTTTAGCAGATGACTTGATCAAGTTTTCCATTACACCACTCTGGACAAGTTGGAAACACATAGACTAGATCAGTGATAAGTATGTGCTCTTGAGAGGCAACCAGAATTTCCAGGAAGTTATTTCAACATGTATATTTCTCAGAAATTCTGATTGAGATAGTCCTGGGTAGTATCTGGTAATCACAACAACTTCCAGCTGATTCTGAAGATCATCTTGTTTTGGAAACCAGTGGGCTAGAATAACCAAGTGAATCAGTCAGTGGTTGAATAATCAGGGTTACTTACTAGGGTAAGTTGCAGGTTTGTGTCCCTGGACTGTGTTTGTCAACACGATTTGGCTGAAGATATAGAAGGGATGCTGGTCAGGTGTATAGATGTTGCAGTCACACTGGAAAACAAAATAAAAGCTAAAAGTTATCTTGATGGGTGGAAACATCAGGAGAAAAAAACACAGTGAAATTTAAAGGGATATATGAATTCTTTCACTTTATTTATATTTAAAAACAGTTAATGTGGTACCAGATGGGGTAAACCTAACCTGAGAGCCACTCACGAGGCATAGACATTGAGGTTTTAGGGAACTAGAGGAACAGCATCTTTTTGAGAATAAAATAAATTTTATATTAAAACACTTTGTATAAACTGTTAAATGTAAAAGAGTTACTATAAAGTGAGAATGATGCTACAGCTGATCTCAAGCAGTGGCAGAACAGAATAGTAGTTCCAAGTCTGAGAATCCCAGATTCCAGTCCTGACGTTACAGCAGATACTTGTGTGATCTTGAGCAAATTACTTAATCATGTCATGCATTGGCTTCCACATATGGGGATAATACTGTCCTCACAGGTTTGTATTAATGATGAAAACATTTAGCATATGCCTGGCACATGGTGATATGCAGTGAAAGGCATCTATTGTTTGAAGTATCGTTATATAGTATCCAGAATAAAGGAACCTAGGTCAGTCATGTTCTGTAATTTCTAGGTGACACTTGAAGAATTGTCTCCAGTTCTGGGCACCATACTTTAGGAGACTTGTAGACCAAAGGGAATGTGTTCAAAGGTGAATAGTGGCACGTAGGAGCAGGAGCAGGAGGGTGAGCGGCTTTGAAGTACAGTTAAATGCATTTGAAGGAACTGAGAGCATTTTCTCTTGAGAAGAGAGGCTGAAAGACAACATCAAAGGAACTGAAAGGCAAATACAGGAAAGCTGTTTTGTCCTGACTGCACAAAGCAAAGCTTCATTTAGGGGTGGACAGAGATATTGAGAGAGTATGTCTTAAAAACCAATTTTTATTATTAGAGGGGTATGGGTTTTGTAGGGAAGGATGTAGTTTCTTACCCCTTCCTATGCTCAGGCTCCATGGTTAGGGTCTTTGCCAAGGGTACTACTTTCTAAGTTGAGAGGTTACTTGGACTAATGACCTCTAAGGGCTTTCTGAATGTTATAGAATTATGTGGAGGGAGACGTGGTGCTATTCCCAAAGGTGTCCTGAAGGCCCTCATGTGCTAGGTGATGGGCGGAGTTAATGATGACTAGCCACTCCAAAGATGGAAAGTGATTTGTGTTCCCATCAAGTTTAATGCATCTGTCTTTTCACCCCAGGCATCAGCCAAGTGCCAACATATTGGGCCCATTCATCTTTTTGGCATAACAGAATTGAGGTGGGTTGGCATGTGGCTAATGAACCTCCTCAGAAAAGCAAACTTCCCCAAATTAGGTTCTAATTGGGTTGGGAACCAGCAATTGCCTGTGACCTGTTAGTATTTCAGGAAGTTTCATCCACCTGAGTGCTGTGAGAGCTGGCAGCATTGCAAAGGGCTAGACTGATAGGCTCCCAGGCTGACACCCCCATTGCTCAGCCTTCCTCTCTTTCCTCATCCCTTCAAGGAATCTGAGTCTGAGCCTTGGTCTGTTCTGGACTAAGTCAGAACTGGCTTAACAAAATTGAACACTGATGGAATCTCGATGTCCGAGGATCTTGTAACCACATGAGATTAGAGTTTTGTAGCCACAGCGGTTGGATTTGCAAGATTGGAATAGACCTCGGAAAATCATATAGTCCTTTCCTCACTTAATCAGTTAATTCACCTGGCAGTATCCCTGTAGATAGCCTTGAGCTTCTTTTTAAACATCCCTCAAATTGGCAGCTCACCACCAGTAGATATCCCATTCTATTTTTGTACAACTTTGAGAGGTATAAAGGTCTTATTGAGGCCAAACTAATATAATTTGCCTAGTTTTGTTGGGGAATTATACTAATAAGGATGCTCATAATGCTCATAATCAGTGTTTCCTGAACACTGATTACCAATTAAACACTCTAGTAAGTACATGTTCTGGCTTAATTCTGATTATCATGCTTTAGAATACATGTTATGCATCCTATTTTATGGATTAAGAAACTGAGACCCAGAAAGTTCCAGTGATTTGTCCAAAGATTGGAGGTGGGTTCCAAACCTAGATTCATATGATTGAAAAAGTGCATTCTCTTAACTTCTTCCTTCTAGTGCATATGGGCATGTATGTGGGTCTTTTCCAGAGTGGGGCCTCCTTAGATCTGTACTTTATCTCAAACTTTAGACCTGTATTCCATCTCAAACCTGTCCCCCAGGCTTGGCTCAAATCTGTCCTCATGTTTGACTTCAGTTCATACAGTTGTCACTGCCCGAGAGCAAAGATTTTCAAAATATGTTCAGGGAAGCTTTGCACTTTGGTTAGAGGGTTCCCAGGGGCTACTGGTAGAGCCTGAAAACCCCAACATCAGCCAGAGTACTTTTCTGTATATAAATGTACTGGACTTTCGTATAAGCTCTGAATTGGAGAAAAGATTCCATAGCTCATAAAAGTTTGAAAATTTATGGCACTGGATTAGAATATCAAGATAAAAATCTAAATTTGAATGGGCTATCTGATATAATAGATCAGTCTAATGTAATACCAGCTTCTCCCAAGTTCAACATTGAAAGCATTAATGAACAATATTGATTTAATTAAGGAGGAGCTTACATGTCAGTCATGAAGCAAAGCATTCTGTTTCCTCTATATGTCCTGGTTCTTTCTCCAGTGTTTCCTTCCTTGTTGCAGCTGCCATCTCTCTGTCTCTCTCTTTTTCTTTTCTTTTTTTTTTTTTCAATTTTTTTTTTTTTTTTTTTTTTGAGACAGAGTCTCGCTCTGTCAATCAGCCTGGCGTGCAGTGGCATGATCTTGATTCACCGCCACCTCCACCTCCCAGGTTCCAGTGATTATACTACCTCAGCCTCCTAAGTAGCTGGCATTACAGGTGCACCACCACGCCCGGCTAATTCTTGTATTTTTAGTAGAGATGGCGTTTCTCCATATTGCCCAGGTTGGTCTCAAACCCCTGAGCTCAGGTGATCCGCTCACCTCAGCCTCTCAAAGTGTTGGGATTACAGGCATGAGCCACTGTGCCCGGCCTCTCTCTTTCTTTGAAACATAAAAACATACGCTTCCACTTGGAAATACAGTTCTCCTCTCTGTCTGTCTGGGTTCCTCTCACCTGCCTCTAAACCTTTGCTTCTTTCCTACTCCCTGCCTCTCTCCTTTGGTTCTCACCCTTAGAAGCTAGGTGTCTGTATTAATCATGCTTTTTTATTTTCTGTATTTTTGATGTTTTGACATCTTTGGGCCTTGCTGATCCTGAAGGGACTGACCCTCCGAGGGCTAGCCAACTCCTAGAGATAGTAAAGGACCCCCCTGCAAGTGTTTCTTTCATGTGCAAACCAGTCAATCCAGAGCCCATACCCCAAAGCACTTCCTTTACTTGGCTCTTATACTCTGGGCCACTATCCTCCTGCTCTAATCACTCTAGGGCAAGGTACCAGACTGCTAGGGACAGCCCCTATGCACTGAAATTTCTTAAACTGCCCAATCTTAAACCTGCTTAGCCTGCCTTGCCCATTTCTTCCCACAGAAACAACAATAAAGACTTTAGTCCATGTTTTCCTCTGCCTGCTTCTGCCTCCTGACCAGCCCTGGGGCTTCCCCCATAGACCACTATGGTATGGTGTGTCCCCTCCGCTTCAGACTTGTGAGTTTAATAAATTATCCAATGACAATCGTCTCCTGATCTGTTAGCCTCAGCACACCTGAACAATAGGAAAATATATTTTTAAAAACCGTGGTTTTCTCAGAGTTTAGCCTCCCTGCATTTTCAACAATTACTGCATTCAATAAACCCAAAACCTGACCTGCTTCCTAGGATTCATTCTCCTAGGAGAGCCTGAGAAGAGTGTGGATACATACATTTTGAATAGCTAACACTTTTTTTTTTCAATTAAAGGTATAAGCATGCATTCTCACATCCTCCCTCCCCCAGCACAACACACACATATCCTGCTCCTGTTTCTCATTTACTGCCCCAGCTCTTAGTTTTTGCCCCTAGGCTGGACCCTGTACACCCTTCTCATATGTACTGGCTAGCAAAGCTTTTTGAATTTCACCCTCTGCTTTTCTTCTTAGACTAGCTTACACATATTCTTTCTTTTGCCTGAGCTGCTTCAGTTGTTCCAAGAAATGATCCCAAGGCCACTGCTTCCGTTGTGTCCTTCATCTGCACTCCTCATACTCCCCCTACCACAGGCTGAGCTCGCTGGCTTACAAGTTCCTGGTTTCTCTTCACTCCTGTACTGGGCTGGGGACTCCATGAGGCCGGGATGAGTACAGCACCTGGCTTACTGTAAGCTCTCAACAAGTAGTTCTTGATTGAGTGAATGAATGAATGAATCTGATTTATGTTTTCTGCCTTTTATCCCTTGTTTTCCCAGGACCATCAGATCATCAGATGCACACACACAGGCACACGCAGACATACACACACGCACACACACATTCACACACATACACATGCACACACACACACACACACAAACTGCTTTTTACCTTACAATGATGTCTCTGTTTATCTGTGGACAAAAATACACTGAACTATGCAAAAAAAATTCAATTTCCTTCTAATAATTTGTAGGCAGTATATCTTGAACTGAGTGGTAAAGAAGGAAATTGTTTTAATAACACAGGAACGATATCTGAAAATATGAATTTGGGTTCAAGGAAACAGAAGAGAGAGTACTCAACAAAGAAAAGATGAGAAAGGAATGAGTGATTTAAAAAAATTGAAACAAGAAGAAAGAAACAGTGGAGAGAAAAAAAGGAAAGGAGGAAGAAAGGAGGAAAAAAAGCATTCATTGATTTGCTCCTGTCAAGACAGATTACTTGCTTGGTGGGCTCTGAGAGAGTGGGCTACGGGACCTCATTCCTCAACCAGACCATACTTCCCTATAAACACTATCTCTGCTTTTAGCCACACGATTCTTGAGCCACTGTCAGCATCTAGGGATAAGGCTTTTCAAATGGTCCCTCTATTTGCCTTTGGGTGCACATTGCTGGAAAGACTTGAAAACGTGAGAGGTGCTGCTCTAGCACCTTCTGGAGCTGTCCAGATGAGAACCCATGTCTGTGCTGTGCCCTCACCTCATGCTTTTTCCTCAGGCTCAAGGATGGGTGCAGTTCTCCACAACCCTGTTGCTTTCACATCTTTCTTGCAGTCTAAAGAAACATGACTGATATGTGCAAGCTCTGAATTAAAATGATTTGTGTGACCTATGTAAGCTCCATGAAGCAGAAGGCATTTGAACCATAGGTAGGGGTTTGGCATGCCAAATTGGAGGGTGGGGAGCTATTCTATTCGGGAGAGTCATAAGATGTTCCAAACTCTTCTTTCTCCCTCACCAGCTCACATATCCAGAGACTTCTCCACCGGACTTGCCCCCGGCTTCTTGCTGAGCCACCAGTAATTACTACCTCAATAAAGATGTTACTGGCTCCAGTTTAGAAAGGATAAGGAGATCTGGAGCTCTCAGCCTGTCTGCCTAGTTGAGCAGAGGCGTCACTCCTTGTCTTTTTCCGACCCTTGTTTATCTCTTCCTTCTCTTGGCCCTTGCTTCATTTTATTGTAATTTCAGCCACGGGGGAGGGAGAAAAAAGTCAGATGAGGAGATATCACTGGGAACAAATGGCATTTACTGTTAATGTGGCGGCAAATGGCCTCCTCTCTGACTTGTGATATTTTAACTCTCTTAAGGAAGAAAGTAGCACTGCAGTTCTCTTCTCCTGCCTGGCCCAAAGGCAGGGGAACATTATTCATCTGGATCATTAACCCTAAAATATGATTTTACCCACAGCAGCATTCCGTAGAGGGCAGCTACTGTGGGAAAACTGTGATGCCAGGCAGAGCTCAGGCAGGGCTGAGCCTCAGAACCTGTTTCTTTCTACAGCCACTGCTCACAAGCTGTGTGACTTTGGGTTCACTTTCCAGGGCCTCAGTTTTCCCATCTGTAAGATGAAGACAGCAGCCTATGCCTTCCCTACTTTGAATGGTGATGGTGAGGATATCATGAGATAGTATCAAATCTTTTGGAGGCTAAAACACCACATAATTATTTGTTGGAAGTATGGATCTTTTTTAGATTGGTTGCCAGCACGTGGCTCATTCTGCACTTTAAAAAATCCTTTCCAGTACCCAGTACACAACATTCTTCCATTTCTAGCTCTCCCTGGATGATCAAATCCTCCTCTCAGAAAAGTTTCTGAAATCAGTCATTTATGGGTAACATGATTCCTTCTTCCTGTCTGTGATTTCTCCAGCTCCAAACCATTCTCCATCAAACCAGCGGGATTATCTCTGTGAAACAGACACACCATCCCACTCACACCCTGCCTTTCCCTGTGGCTCCAGCTGCCCATGAGTTTATCTGATGCATTCAAGCAAAATTTAGCCATCTCCTACTATGCCTGCCAGACACTGTTGTAGGTGATGGAACTACAGCAGTAAATAAAACAAGGAAGGCCTCTGCCCTCCTGAAGTTTACATTCAAGAAGACAGAAAAAATAAACAGGTAGATAAAGAAGTCCCTTTAGATAGTGATACATTGGATGAAGATAGTAAAACAAGGAGAAGAGTGGTAGGAAAGTGGGAAGCCTTGCATGTTTGAACTCGATTCTAACAACAGAAGCTGCAGACATGTGAAGCCCCCGGGTGAGAGGGTTAACAGGAAGAAATCAGCAGTCACAGAAACTTGGTTATAGGATAGGCCTGGCAGAGCCGAAGAACAGCAACGAATTGTGATATGAGCAAAGGGAGAGTGGCAAGAGGCATGGTGAATGGGAAAGCTAAGACCCTGAAGACTGTAATAAGATTCTCAACTGTGTTCTAACTGCAAAGGGAAGCTTTTGCCAGGTGTGAGGTGGGAAAACGATGTGATCAGATTTGCATCTTAAAAAGATCACTCTGGGTGCACTGTGGAAAATGGGAACTTTTGTGGCTGAAATTTCAAAACTATCTCGGAGCCTTTCACCAGTTGGGTCCAACTTTGCATATCCAGCTGTACCTCCTATCACAAGCACACACACACACTGCACTCTTGACATGTTCAACTCAATGTTGTTTTCTACATGCCATGCTCCTCCACGCTTTTTAATTCAACTGTGGCTGTTTTCTCTTCTGGTAATGCCCTCCTGCTGCCCAGGGGCTGTCACATCATGCCTCTGACCACCCAG
The DNA here is from genome assembly GCF_009761245.1 of Sapajus apella. NCBI lineage: Eukaryota > Metazoa > Chordata > Mammalia > Primates > Cebidae > Sapajus > Sapajus apella. The sequence goes on along the minus strand of NW_022437016.1, from coordinate 4,818,022 downwards.
GCTACATGCTGGGATGTGGGGCCAGAACTGGGGCTTTCTCAAGGGCTTGAAACAGATCAGGAAGATAAGCAAGCCATAGGTATTTCGTGTGCTCCTACTGTGTGCCTGGCACTGTGCAGGGCTCCTAGGATACAGGTGGAATAAGGCAGACACAGTCCCTGCCTTCGTGGAGTTTATAATCCAAAGGGCGAGGAAGTGTAAAAAGGAAACATGAAATAAATTGGGGATTCTATGTCTTGATAGAAAATCGGCGCTAAAAGTGCTCATCTTGGAAGCACAAAATCATGGATTTATGGTCTCATGGAATTTTAAGCTTATAGAATCAAATCATCCCAGGAGAAAAAAACTACTAGGAATTAGAAATGAATATTTATCACGTCTCTGGAGGACAGGGAGGCTATATAAGCTCAGAAGTGATAGAAGAAATCACAAAGGAAAAGACATAAAGCAAACTGGAAAAATACCCACAGCAAACATGACAAAGGATTGCTATCTTTATTATGTAAAGAGCGCATGCAAATCAATTAAATTCACTAAGACCCCAGCAGATAAGTCAGCAGAGGGCAAGAACAGACAATTCTCAAAAGAGGAAATACATACAACTGGTTCACAAACACAAGAAAAATAAATGTTCACTCTCTTTAATAGTCTAAGAAAGGCTTATTAAAACCATGAGATAACCTTTTTTTTTTTTTTTTTTGCCTGTTGAATTAGCAAAGTTTAAACAAAAACAAGAGGATGTCAGTGCTTTTGAGAATGAGATGATATAAAGAATCTCGTGGATTTCTGGTAGATATGTCAACTAGGGCGCCCGTTTTGGAAAACAATTTGGCAATGTGCATGAAGAGTCTTAAAATATAATTTAATTTTAGTAATTTAATTTCTGGGATTTTTTTTTCCTAAAGAAAAAATCCAAAAATAGAAAAAAAGATATATGCATGAAGATTTTTTTTTCTAGAGTATTATTTATAGAAGCCAAAGGGGTGTGTGTTGGGGGGGGGCTGCACCACAAAAAAGCGAGCTGAGGGGTACAGTTATCCATATAAGGAAACATTCCATGGCCATTTAAAAACATGTTTGTGAAATTCTTATGCTCTGTACTAAAGTTAAGCAAAAAAGGAGCACAGAAAAAGAAATTGTATATTCAGTATGATCGTGTTCACAGGGAGACCATCAAACGCACATTGACTTAAAGATGTCCAGGTTGTCAGATAGGAACATCCCTAGTGATGTTGCATGAACTGGTTTGGGGACAGGGACTTGGACTGGGCCATCTTGCTGGTTCCTATCCTAAGGTTGGAGATTTAGTGAAAAAATGAGAAGCAGCCCCAAGATTCCATGGGGAACTCGGCATATTCCCTGACTTCAGTGTGAGAACTTAATGCTTTTAAGCTATATAAATTTTTTATTATATATAATAAATTATATATATAATATATATAATAAATTATATAATTAAAATAAATTATATATATAATATATTTAAAATAAATCATATATATATTATATATAATAAATTATATATAATATATATAATAAATTATATATAATATATATTATATTATATAAATTTATTATATATATATAATTGCATTTTAGGTTCTGGGGTACATGCGCAAAACATTCAGAATTGTTGCATAGGTGCATACATGGCAATGTGGTTTGCTGCCTCCATCCCCCCATCACCCATATCTGGCAATTCTCCCCATGTTATCCCTCCCCAATCTCCCTACCCCCTGCTGTCCCTCTCCTATTCCCCCCCCAACAGATCCCAGTGTGTGATGCTCCCCTCCCTGTGTCCATGCGTTCTTATTGTTCAACGCCTGCCTATGAGTGAGAACATGTCGTGTTTGTTTTTCTCTTCTTGTGTCAGTTTGCTGAGAATGATGGTTTCCAGATTCATCCATGTCCCTACAAAAGGCACAAACTCATCATTTTTTATGGCTGCATAGTATTCCATGGTGTATATGTGCCACATTTTCCTTGTCCAGTCTATCATCGTTGTGCATTTGGGTTCGTTCCGGGTCTTTGCTATTGTAAACGGTGCTGCAATGAATATATGTATGCATGTGTCTTTATAATAGAACGATATATAATCCTTTGGATATATACCCAGGGATTGCTGGGTCAAATGGAATTTCTATTTCTAGGTCTGTGAGGAATCGCCTCACTGTCTTCCACAATGGTTAAGCTAATTTACACTCCCACCAACAGTGTAAAAGTGTTCCTATTTCTCCAAATCCTCCCCAGCATCTGTTGTCTCCAGATTTTTTAAGCTGTATAATTTTAAGAAACCTGATGGGGGTTGACTCCTTCTTGATACAGATGAGGAAGCTGAGGCTCAAAATGATTTGGTAACTTGTTCGAGGTGGCACAGATCTGGAGCAGAGCTGGGACTGGCATCCAGACCTTCTGAGTTCAAACCAATGCAGCCTCCTGCCTCGATATACCTATGCCTCAGTGGATAAACATTTGCATTTATTTGGGGAGGGGGATGTTTGTGCTACATCTATACACTCGTGCCTGTGGATGTGCGCAACATGCATGTGTATTCAACTGACCTGTAACCAACCCCCACGATTTGCTTGAGACTGTCCGGGTTTTATCAGTCAGGCTGGGACTGGTGGTCACTCTCAATGTGTGTGTGTGTCACCCTCTTTCGTGAGCTCGCGCTTTGTGGACCTCCTGCGCATCTCTTGGTGTGTCTGGGTTTGTTTTTCTGCGCCAGACAGGCTGCCCTTCGGCTCCAGTCAGTACATGTGCTCCACAACATCTGCACCCCGGGGCCAGGCTTTCCTGCTTTGCTGGCTGGTGGAGGAGAAGCTCGCGGGAAGCCCCTGGGTCTGGTTCCCATAGGCCGGTGTTCCTTTGCAGGCAGCCACCACGGCAGCATCCAGCCTTCCCCGCAGATCCAGAAGCAGACGTGTTTTCTTTCACCACGCGCTCGCCTCTGGCCTCTCGCGGCTTAATTAGCGCTAATGGGGGTGGAGGCCGCCCTTGGACGGCTTCCCGCAGCTGCCCTCTGCTGGTCGGTAGCCGCATTGGCGGCTGGAGCCTGGGTGACCTGGAGCTGTGGTTTCCGCCGCCCTGAGACTTTGGTACGGTTATGACAAAGACCTTATTACCCGTCCTGGCACACCTACCGGCCCCACTCTCTTCCTCCTTGAATAAATAGATACAAAAATGCCCTCATTGTGTGTGCTGGGAAGGCAGGGTTATTCAATAATTAGCCCGTGTGAGCTGGGTGCGGTGACAGGTGCCCGTAATCCCAGCCACTCTGGAGGCTGAAACAGGAGGATTGCAGGAGACCAGAAGTTCAAGGCCAGCTTGGGAAACATAGCAAGACCTCATATCTATAAAATAAAACAAAATAAGCCTTTCACTTCTCTGGGCTGCAACTTGATCATCTGTGAAATGGGCGGTGCAATGGCATCTATCACATTAGGTCCTTAGCCATGCACAGTGGCTCATGCCTGTAATCCCAGCACTTTGGGAGGCCGAGGTGGGCAGATCACCTGAGGTCAGGAGTTCGAGATCAGCCTGGCCAGCATGGCGAAACCCCGTCTCTACTAAAAATTAAAATATTATCTGGGCGTGGTGGCTGGTGCCTGTAATCCCAGCTACTCGGGAGGCTGAGGCAGGAGTAGCCGTGATTACAGGCAACTCCTTGAATCCAGGGGGCGGAGGTGTCAGTGAGCCAAGACAGCACCACTGCACCCCAGTTTGGGCCACAGGGTGAGACACCATCTCAAAACAAAACAATACAAAACAAAACAAAGCAAAAACATGAACTGGTGTGATGGTGTACCTGAAGTCCCAGGTGATGTACCTGTAGTCTTGGGAGACTGAAGTGGGAGGGTTGCTTGAGCCCAGGAGGTCAAGGCTGCCGTAAGCTGTGATCATGTCACTGCAATTCAGCCTGGGTGACAGAGTGAGACTGTGTCTCAGAAAAAAAAGAAAAAAAGAAAAAAAAAAAAAAGAAAAAAAGGAAACACATTAGGTTCTTGAGAGACTTAGTGGAGAATTCCTGTAAAGAACCTCACCCAGTGCCTGCCACACAAGAAATACCCCCCCAAAAAGATGTCTGTTATTATCAGCAGTGATGCTGTTCTCATTGCAGTGGAGGCCAGCGATGGCGTGAGTGGGTCTTCCCCACAGCATTGTGGTGGAAGGCCACATGGAGGAAATGCTTTCCAAGCCGGCTTCTGACGGATTGCTCGGATTTAACAGACATTTGTGTAATATTGCAATGTGCCAAGTGCTGTCCAAAAAAATGAGAGGGATATAGAAGTGAATAATTTGTTGTTCCCAAGTCAGAATAACTGCACTAAATTTGAATAATGTAAAGAAGTTTTATATTCAAATGAAGCATATTTTAAAAATAATAATGATAACCATCTCATGTTTGTCCAGTGTGTTTCAGGTCTGAGTCCTTTTCCAGGATCCTCAGAGAGATCATGGATGTGAGCGCTTTAGAAAATAGACAGCTTTCTGCAAAATTAAGGTGATTTGTATTGAGGGCTGAAGTTTGTCTATATCCCTCATTGACTAAACAAATCGTTTGTGCCTCTTAGATGGATAAAGACGATCACAGAACCATAGCATTGTTCTAGCCCTCAGAGCTAGAAGAGACTTTATCTGCTCCTATTTCCATCCATAGCTGTGTGCAGAATACCTGTCAGTGGGAATCTATGCTCTGTTTGAATGCTTCTGGGGCTGGGGCACTCACTTCCACCTAAGAGGTCAATCTGTCATTAGATAAGCAGATACATTGAGTGTTCTGTCTCCTTTTCCCTCTTACTGCCTAAATTCAGACAACCAGTTATGTTAATTTCACCCCTAAATATCTCTCAGCATCCTCGTCAGCACTGCCCCTGTACAAATATCACTTCCATTGCAATTATAGCCATTTTCTAATTAGACTGCTAGCTTTAGCTTGCCCCTCCCTCTTCACCCCAATCTACTCTCTATTTACTTTGCCACATGCAAATCTGATCTTGAAGTTCCGTTTAAACATTTTGCCTTTCCCCTGCCTAGAGAAGTTCATCCTCCTTAGCAAGGTCTATGATATCTTTCACGGCTCAGCCCCAGGCCGCCTTCTGCAGCAGGGGTTGGCAGACTGTGGCTCCTGAGCCAGATAAAACCCACAACCTATATGTTCCATGAACCATAACAAAAAATGGTTTTGACATTTTTAATCCTAAAATGCTAAACAAACCATTATACTTTTGGAGAGAATTGTTGCTTAAAAAGTTAAGGACACTGCCTCTTGGCCCGCAAAACCTAAAACGTTTACTATCTGACTCTACTGAAGATGTTTGGTGACATCTGGAGAATCAGTTCCTAACATCCCTACACACTTGACTTTGCATCCAGTTGGCATCATTTGCCAAACTCCAAGTATAACATGCTTCTACACACCTCTGTCATTCCCTCTGACTGACACCCGACCCTGCCTGCCTCTGTGATAAACTATTACTTTGTAATGATGATGATAATGATGACGACAATTGATAACGAGTGTTAAATACTTACTGTGTGCCAATCACTGTTTTAAGTACCTTACATGCTTTAATTCATTTAATCCACACAACAAGCCTATGAGGGAGCACAATTATTATTTCCATTTTACAGGAAAAAAAAAAAAAAAAAAAAAAACAACAAAAAAAAAAACTAACATGCCAGAGATAAGGTTACTTGCCCAAACTTACAGAACTGTGAAGTGGCTGAGGTGATTTAAGACCCAGCTATGCTGTTTCCTGGAAAGCCTTCTCAGAACTCCTGGAGGTGGTTTGCTATTCCCTCTCCTTGTATAATGTAATACCTACCTGGATTATAACATAATTCCTAGAAGGTTGCCGCTATCTGTGTCAGTGGCCTCCTTCCCATCCAGGTGGTGACCTGCTGGGGCTAGGAGTCCTATATTTTGCATTTCTGACACGCTCCCCAGCACATATCCCCAGGCCTCAGTGCTGTGGGTGCTGAAAACACCATTCAAGTTAATAAATTTTCAGGGTTTCTTGCAGGTGACCCTAGTGACTATTTTAGGGATACGTTGACAGTGTGAGCCTACAATAGGGGTTGTTGACTGATATGGTTTAGTTCTGTGTCCCCACCCAAATCTCATGTTGAATCATAATTCCAAGTGTTGGAGGAGGAACCTGGTAGGAGGTGATTGGATCACGGGGGCAGATTTTCCCCTTGCTGTTCTCACAATAGTGAGTCTCACAAGATCTGATGGTTTAAAAGTGTGTGGCACTTTCTCCTTTGCTCTCTCTCCTGCCATCATGTGACTATGTGCCGTGCTTCCCCTTCATCCTTTTGCCATGATTGTACGTTTCCTGAGGCCTCCCAGCCATGCTTTCTGTATAGCCTGTAGCACTGTGAGTCAATTAAACCTCTTTTCTTCATAAATTACCCAGTCTCAGGTAATTTTTATAGCTTTGTGAGAACAGACTAATACACTGACTCAAGAGCAAAGGATGTGTCAGGACCTCAGAACTGAAACCTCTTGCTCTAAAGCTTGGTTGACCAAGAAGTGGTGGAGATGCGACAGGGTTTTCCAGGGTCAGGCTCCCTGAGAAGAATGGAGGTTTAAACCAGGAAAGATCAAGAGACGAGTTTCTATAACAGTAGCAAAAACAGTGACACCTCTATGCAGGGGTGTTATGAGTTTCCTATATGATAAAGAGCGCTGTAAGATATGAAATGCTATTTAATTGCAAATATATATATATATATACACACACACACACACATACACATATATATATAGATGATATATACATATGTATATAATTTATGCTGCTAGCTTTAGTAGTGGGGGATAAACCATAGGAAGGTGTACAGGAAGAATATATTAGAAATTTTTTTATCCCTGAGTTATTATCCTGGAGTCTTGAAAATCTCTTCTATCCTTAAGTCTTAGCATCCCAGGATAGGAGTAAGGTAGGTATTTCAGTCCACATTTAAGAACCACAGATGATTAAGGGATGAAAAAGCCTTAATGATCATCCAGTTCAACCCAATGGAGAGAAATCCTTAGGCAAAATATTACCTTAAACAAGAAGAGATTCATTCACTAGAAAACACGAGAGCATCTTGCAAGCCTTGTGTAAAGGGTGTATCTGGGTTGTAGGGATGCTTGGAATCAGGGACTTCACTTAACAGAATTGCACCTCTCTTTGTGTCTTTCATTTCTGCATGAAAGTTCCATTAGAAAAACTTCTGGCTTCCTCGATAAGGCTGTGGTTCCTACCACTCATATATCATAACCACCACCTGAGAGACAGTGAGACTCTTTCTTTCTCTCCCTTTAGTTCTGGTAAGAAAATCCTGGGGAAGAACTCTGAGTGGCCTGGCTTATATACAACGCTTTCTTCTGGGCCAGTTAGCTACGGCTTGCGACTAGGGCCAAGCACAGCCACCAGCATTCCACCTCTGTGTACTGAAGACATTCCCAAAGTGAGAGAGAGGTAGTGAGCTTTGTGGCTGCTTCAGGTGGTAGCCACTGGAAAAGATGAGAAATGGGGCCCAGGGAGGTTGTTGCATGCTCCCCACCCAGAAATATCAAATTTTTAAAATAGAATCTGGGACTAAGGAAGCCGGTTTTGAGTCTTGGGTCCTCCTTTTAGGAAGCAAAATTATGGGAGACCTCCTACAGGCTAGTTGTTTTATATTTAATTCTTAAAGCAACCATATGAAGTGGCTATTTTTACTCCCAACTTACACGCAAAGAAATAGAGGTTTAGGGAGGTTAACTCACCTACCCAAGGATGCATGGCTGGTGAAGGTCTAGCCTGGGAAGAGAAATGAGAATCTGGGTCATCTGGGCTCCTGAGTCCTTGCTCCTTTCTTTACACAATGTAACCTTCCAAAAGCTAGAAAGTGGCTTTACCCTTTTGGGCTCTGGCTCCTTCTATGAAATCAGATCTTTTCCAATTTAAAAATTCATCTTTCCTAATTTAGTTTTCACACTTTTTTTCGCCAGTCTCAGAAGACGTCCATGACTTTAACTCTCTGATAATGGACACATTCCCTATTATTACAGAGGAAATGTACTCTTGTCCTGTGAATTTCTGGGAGGGGAAGTAGTAGGCTAATCTCTTAACTCTGGGTTTATGGGAGTTGGAAGAAGTATGGGTCTGATGTAAAGAAAACCCAGGATCTAAAGACCAGGCTCTTAGTGTAGCTCCCAGGTTAATCTCTTGTGTAAATATTGGTAAGCGGCTTCCTCTTCTCTTACCGTTTTCCTCAGTATCCTCATCTACTTAATACAAAATACTACTTTACTTCATAACTCCATGGACTCTGTAGTTTGGCAGCTGAGGAATATTTTTTAAAACAGTTCATGTAAGTGAACTTTCAGATTTAAATGCTTCTCCCTTCCATGTTCTCCCAAGTCCTTGGTTTTCTTATCTGTGAAATGATAAAAGTTGGACTAAACTTTGCCTCCTTCCTCCTTTGGCCTTCTTCCACCTCTCAAATTCTAAACCTCTAGTTTCTTTATTTTATTTTAATTTTATTTCTATTTTATTTTTTAAGAAATGGAGGCTTGTTCTGTCACTCAGGCTGGATTGCAGTGGTGTCATCATAGCTTACTGGAGCTCTGATTCCTGGCCCAAGTGACCCTCCCATCTCAGCCTCCTTAGTAGCTGGGACTACAGACATGGATCACCATGGACAGCTAATTTTAATAAAAGTGTGTGTGTATGTGTGCGTGTGTGTGTGTGTGTGTGTGTATAAAGGGAGTCTTGCTATGTTATCCAGACTGGTCTCAAACTCCTTACCTCAAGTGATCATCCTGCCTTGGCCTCCCGAGTTGCTGGGATTATTGCAAGCCACTGCACCTCCCAAGCCTCTAGTTTCTATGTCCATGAAAATTCATGCTCAATAATTGCCTTTCCCACCTTGTCCCTCACCCTACTCCTATGGGGCTTCCTGTCCCTGTGCCGTCACCTGAGCTGTTCCCTGCCACTCCTCTGCTTCTCCGTCATCATCACAGTGACTCACTCACCCCCAATACTCTTAGAGATAATTCCCAGCAGTAGGCTCTCTTCTCTGGGCTCGTAAGATGGCCACACACTGGGCTCAATAAGCTGCTTACCAGCATGGGAAGGGATGGCATTTAGAGTGCCGTGTCTTTTTTTAGCTTTGCTTTAAAGGGAAGCTGATTTGGGAATGTGTTTGGAAGATGTCCCTCATTTGGTGCTTGGAACTCCATGAATGTGGGGACAGAGGGAAAGAAGTTGCACTATTTCTTCTGTCTCCTTTGGTGGTTGTCTAACACTTGAGAAGTATTTTGTCATCTTCTATGCCCCTTGAAAATGATTTGGCTCCCTCCAGAGCTTAGCCATGTCCATGTTGGAAAGTCCTTGACATTCTGGGCAAGGAGTTAGAAAATCTGACTGGCCATGTGCCCTTGGTGAATTCATTTCACTTCTCAGAGCTTTGATTGCCTCTTTCATAAAGTAAAGTAGTAACTGTACTTACTAAGATATTAAATTATCATCTGAGCCAGTATATACTGAGTGCTTACTATATGTAAGACACTATCTGAGCAGATCTTTATGTATCATCTCATTTAATCCTTATCATTGTTCCTGGATTGAAATATTGTGACTAATATTTTAGAGATGAGAAATGGAGGTCAGAAAAGTGAAATAATTTGCCTAATCTAGGAAATGTCATAATCTGTAATACAAACACAGTTCTATGTGACTCTAGAGCTTTTACACTTAACCATTACACTATACTGCTGAGTTATACTGGGTAGATGATGTTTCAGTTATCTATTGCTATGAAACACACCACCCCAAAACTTTGTAACATCGACAACAACCATTATATTATGCTTGTGGATTCTATAGATAAAGAAGTCGGATGTCGCACAGTGCGGATATCTTATCTCTACCTTACAATGTCTGGAGCCTCAGCTGGGAAGATTTAAAACATTTGGAGGCCTTTTATCTGACAGCTGGGCTGGGATGACTCAAAGGATAGGCTCATTCTAGAAAGGTTGACCAGACTGCCTGCCCTGTCCTCTATATATGAATTGGGCTTCCCCACAGCATGATGACCTCCCAGATATTTTAACGTTTTACATGTTTATTCAGGAACTCTAAGAGTGAGATTTCCAGTTAAAAAATAAAATAGAAGCAACATGAACTTTTATGAGCTAGTCTCAGGAGGCACATGGTAACACATCTTTCTACTCTGTTGGTCAAAGCAGCTATAAGTCCACAGGTAGGGACATAGACTTACTTCTCAATGGACTGAGTTTTTGTTTTTATTTTTAATTACCGTGGCCATGTTACCAAAGCACCATCAGTTAGATCAGCTGTGAGCTATGCTGGGGCATCAGGGTAGGTTGCTGAAGACTGAAGAAGCTGATGGGACCAAGGCTAAAGAGAAATCATTAGGTATCAGGTCGGCCTAAAAATGAGCTTTCTGAGAGTCCAAGGTATAGGGGCCAAAAAAGTGGAGAAAACTCGGTCTTGGTCTGGGCTATTATTTGTGATGACCTAATCCAATGTATCCTATAATGCCGTGGAAGTTTCCAGGCAGTGGTGATGGGCAAAGCTAACCAGGAAGAAGATTATGATGATATAATCTTGTTTTCTGATTATAGATCATGGTTGAGAACATGAGCTTTGGAAGCAGACAGACACAGGTGCAAATGCAAGCGTGACTGTTTCCTAGCTTTGTGAACCTGAGTGAATAACTTGACCTTTCCAGGTTTCGATCACCTCTTATGTGAAATAGGGTAATGAAAAGAGTACCCATCTCACAGGGCTCTTGTGAGGATTAAGTGCAAAAGTGCTTAACATGGCCCCTGTACCATGGTAAGCACTTAAAAATATTAGTTGCAATTAGCCATTCAACCCCTTGTTACACAAATACGTGTTGAGGACTTACTATATGTCAGCCAAGTGGTTATTATTATCGTGGCTGTTGTTATCATCTCAGACATTGTCCGAAAGAATGTTTGGAGCAGTTCTTTAGACAGAAGTTCAGAGTTCAGAAGAAAGGTTGAGCTGAAACGGAAGTAGGGAAAAGAGGCTGAGGTGCAGGGAACCGAGACTGACACCCAGTTTTATAGGCTGGTAACCCTGTAAGGTAGGGAAAGCCCAAAGCTCTGTTTGGGCACATGGGTACCCAGGAGTCTCCTCAAGTGTATCGACAAGACCATTTCCCAATTCTGGGGTAGATGGACCTAATCTGGATGGACTTGGATTATGGTTTTCGTATATCTGCAGTGACAGTTGTCATTGCCTACAACTGTGTGACTACTGATAAGTGGGGAGGCAGGGGACAGGGGCAATGCTTTCCTCCTCAGAGTTGTGAACCTCAAATGAAACAAAGGGTTAGCATGAGCTTTGCTAACAGGGAAGGTTTTGACAACATTAGAAGGGCAATGGGAAAGACACAAAGGCTCTGAAGCCAGCTATATGCTAGTGGTAGTTTTCACTGTTCCTTAATGTGTTACATAGGGAAATAAGCAGGCTTTGAAGTCAGATGTTGCTTTATATTACCCATGATATCTTTGGAAAATTTTTCTTTTCTCTAAGCTTTGGATTTTCCATCTATTAGGTGTGAATAATGATAACAATAACTACCTTCACTGGTACAAGCCTTAAATGAAATTGCCACATAAATCTTCCAAAATTGGTGGTGTGTGAGGCTGGATTTCTCAAAAGGAGGCCAGGAGTCAACAGAAATCAATGGGTGAAGAGGGCCTGGGTAAACAATTAGGCACCCAGCTTTGATAACCTTCTGGATCTTCTATAAACAACCCAGCTTGTCCTCTCTCCTCTCATGCTGGCTTTCCATTGTATTCTCTGTCTGTACACTCACAAAAAAGAGAAACCAGAAGACTCTAAGCCTAGTGGGAGAACAATGGAAAGGAAGTTCTCTGGGCTGATCCTCTATGAAACTGCACTTACTCTGACATAGAGTAAGCCACCTTTTTTTTAAACTTTTAAGTTCAGAGGCACATACGCAGGTTTGTTATATAAGTAAGCTCATGTCACAGTTCTCATGCTGCTAATAAAGACATATCCGAGACTGGGTAATTTATAAAGGAAGGAGATTTAACTGAGTCACAGCTCCACATGGCTGGGGAGGCCTCACAATCGTGGCAAAAGAGCAAGGCACCTCTTACATGGCGGCAGGCAAGAGAGAGAGCATGTGCAGGGGAACTCCCCTCTATAAAACAATCAGCTCTCATGAGACTTATGCACTATCACAAGAACAGCACAGGAAAGACCTGTCCCCACGATTCAATGACCTCCCCCTGGCCCCACCTTTGACACATGGGGATTATTACTATTCAAGGTGAGATTTGGGTGGGGACATAGTCAAACCATATTGCAGGGGTTTGTTGTACAAATTATTTTGTCATGCAGGTATTAAGCCTAGTACCCACTAGTTATTTTTCCTGATCCTCTCCTTCCTCCAAACCTCCATTCTCTGATAGGCCCCAGTGTCTGTTGTTCCTGTCTATGTCAATTCTTCAAAGACCTAAAAACAGAATTACCATTCAACCCAGCCACCCTTTTTTTTAATGTGTCTAGGGATTCCTGTGTTAGAATCCCTTGATGTATCTATAAAAAATAGAATCCCCAGATCTGCTTCTGTTAGGGCCTTTCCACTCCTTTATTTTGCTTCAAATTTTCCCATAGCAATTACTATCTGATATTTACTTATTTTTTATTGTCTGTTTTCTCTGCTTCTGTCCTGTGAACTCCAGGAAGGTAGGAACTTTACTGCTGCTGTGTCTACAGTCTCTAGAATAGTACTCGATAGGAATAAAAGAACAATTGAATGAATAAATGAGTGAGTGAGGATCTCTGAAAGTGATTCTTCAAATTAATCTTATCATAGTCACGACAGGGGATTCTTATACACCTTCCAGTTTGAGAACCACCTTAATCAACTTTGTTTGTTTCTTCCCCTTCCTTCCTCCTTGAGGGCCTTTTCTCAAAATTTATTGTTTATTGTATATATTTGAGGTATGCAACCTGATGTTTTGATATACACAGTGAAATTACTATAGGCAAACAAATGAACATATCCATCACCTTCCATAATTACCCATTACTAACTACAGTCCTCATGCCATGCATTTGATCACTAGACGTATTCGTTTTATCTAACTGCAAATTTGTACCCTTTCACCTATTTCCTTCCCTTCTCCCCACCTCTGATAACCATGGTTCAATGTTTCTGTTTATTAGACTTTTTGTTTGTTTGTTAAATTTGCTTAAAGAACCAAATTACCTAGGGGAGATAATAGAGTGAGCAGCTCTAGGATGGACACCTGTGTCTGGCTTACCATTAGCCCCCACCCTCTGTTACAGAGATAGAAAGGCCATGGGGGATAGGCTCTTGGTTGGTATGTTTTGACACTAGGAGTCTCTCAGACATTGACATCTCACAATTGGGTGCCTGGGGCGTAGGAATCAAAGCAGCCTGCCTACAGACTCCACCTTCTGTTCAGTTTGACTTTTGCCTGGCCTGACTGACCCTCACCCTTGGAAGGTGGCCTAGCTCTTGACCAAAGGAGGCATGACCTCAATGACAGGAGGATGATGGAGGTTCAAAACTGGAGTTTGCTTTGTGAGCCAATTGGCCCTGGGTTGGGATGAAAGATCCAGCTTCCAAACCTGGGAGGGAGCCCTAGGGCATCAGGCTTACCAGCATCTAAAGGCCATGGGAATAGATGGTGTATTGAGGTCTCACAGGGCACACCAGGGCCTGAGGAAGGCAGGGCAGGGAGCTGATGTGAACAGCATACTTATTACCTTGTTGTTTGCATATCATCCCTTCTGGCTTTGAAGGTTTCACCAGTTACTGGCTGTGTGACTTTGTGTAGTGACTTTCCTCTCTGAGCTGCTTCTGTTGTTTCATTAGTAAACTGGAAGTGGTAATGACATCGTCTCACAGAGGCCATCCTAAGGATTTTGTGGAAATCAGAGCACTCTATCTGGCATCTAGTAAGCACTAGATATTTTCTTCTTTGTTTTAAACTCTTTAAATTCTAAGAAGTTTAAGAGAACACAAAGGAAATCATCAGATGGAGGAGGGTGGCTGCTGTGGGAGGCAGAACATGCAGCTCCAGGGCCAGGAGCTGAGGGGAGAGACATGCTCCCTGGGGAATTTCAGAACCACTTGACTTAAGAGGCTTGAACTAATCAATCCCTCTCAGCTTGTCACGGGCCTTGCAATCAGGGCTCTACCTGCTCATCACCTGCTGCTCTATTCTTGGGGAAGGCACCAGAGCCAATCATAGGGCATTGTTCTTCCAGCTGTGCTCCTTAGAGGAGCTCTCTGGCCCACAGGGAGAGCCTGGACAGGGAAGAAGGGAGCAGAAGAAGAGGACTCACAGAATCCCAGACCTGGGGTTTAGTGCTCGACTGCCTAGTGCAGCCCCTTCAGTTCTCTCGTGACAATAAGGAGGTGGGTGATATGACTTGACCAAGGACACCTAGAAAGCCAGAGTGGAGGGAGGGGACAATCACCATTTGGAATTAGCCCATTTAAATTTATTCATTGGCTCAATAAGTATTTCAATCCACTCAATAGGTACTGTATTTAAATTCATTCACTTAGTATTTAAATTTATTCATTTATTCATCTATTTATTCAATAGTATTTATTCATTGCCTTTTATGGGTTCAGGATCTCTAAGGCCACATGCAGCCACATTTAATTCTTCATCCTCTACTCTTTCCAATGCGTCAGGCTTTCTCCTTTACAGACACAAGGATTCCAGTGGTAACTTACTCAAATCCAGATGGGGGACATGGAGGAGTTCCTTCTGCCCTTTCCCTCCCCATGATTGGCTCTGGTGGCTTCCCCAAGAATAGAGCAGCAGGTGAGCAGGTGGAGCCCTGATTGCAGGGCTGTGATGAGCTGAGAGGGATTGATCAGTCCTGGATTCTCAAGTCCTAGAAATTGCTTCAGACCCCAGAAAAACAGGGATCTGACTGGAGTCAGTGGAATTTACTTTATTTGAATTGACTTCAAAGGAATGAAATGGAATTACTAAACTAAATGGAAATAATTGAATTGAAATATAGCAAATTGGATTGAATCGAGATTAATTGAAATGAAATCAATTGAAAATGTATTGAATCATGGTACTGGAAAAGGTTTAGACGTTGCCTCCTCAACCCTAATCATTGCACCGTGAGGCAAGTAAAGCTTGGGAAGGGTGGGGAAGGGTATAACAGAGGGTCAATGACTTTGACGAGGTCAAGAAAGAGGCAGAGCCAGGCTTCAAAGCCAGGCTATCTGCCTCCCAGGCTAGCACCTAGCCCACCATGCATACTTCTAGAGTTGGTGGGGTCTGAGATCATATTTTCAAACAAAAGGTCAGGAGATGATAGAAATCAGCAGGTGAAGAAGACTTGAGGAAATAATTAACATCTAACTTTAGTAATGTTCTTGACCTGCTAAGAAGCAACCAAGCCTGTCTTCTGTCCCCTGAGTTTACCTTTCCATTGCATTTTCTCTGCCGACTCCAGGCTTGACCCTACCCTGACATCCTGGTGAAATCCATGGATTCATGGAAGGAGCTTCAGGCCAGCCACTAAGTGACTTTCCATTACTTTGGCTTAATCCCAGTTTCCATTTTTAGTCTTGTTCCAGTAACTGTTTTGTTGTTGCTGTTTTTTTAAATATCCTTTGCCATCAGGCCCTGGGTTGTGGTGGGTACACAAAGAAACAGATACCTGAAGACTCTCAGCCTAGTGGTGGCTGAAGGATAAAAGAAAAGTTCTGTGAGCTGATCCTCTGTGCATTTACTTCAAGAAATAAGGATATAATGTAGCTGATGACCCTTCTTGAATTCTCAATGATAAGATCATTGTGCCTGAAAGTCTATGTTAATGCCATTCCTTGGGTAATGTTTAAAAAAAAAAAGTATTAAAACACACATGCACTGGCCAGGTTCAGTGGCTCGTGTCTGTAATCCCAGCACTTTGGGAGGCTGAGGCAGTTGGATCATGAGGTCAGGAGTTCAAGACCAGCCTGGCCAAGGTGGTAAAACCCCGTCTCTACTAAAAATACAAAAATTAGCTGAGTGTGGGTGGCAGGTGCCTGTAATCTCAGCTACTCAGGAAGCTGAAACAGGGAATTTTTAGAACCCAGGAGGCAGAGGTTGCAGTGAGCCAAGATCAAGCCACTGCACTCCAGCCTGGGCGAGAGAGCAAGACCCCATCTCAAACAAACAAACAAACAAAAAACCACACATATGCGAACTGGGAGAGATAGCATGTTTAATATCCACTTAATAATGTGGTAATCTTATCCAATGGACTATGTAACACCTTAGTGAAGGCTTGTGGTGGGGCATAGTGGAAAGAAATAGCTTGAAAGAGAAAAGTTGGATCTGTGGCCAATGTTATTTTTAAAAGTTGGTATAAATTGCTTTACCCAGAGATTTAAATCTGCAAGTCTCTATAATGAACAGGCATTATTTTTATAATGAAAGTGTTGGGTATTAATGAGAGTCTGGATTCCTAACAAAAAGGCAAATGGTAACCCATTGACCTCTCTTGCCCTTCCCTCCCCACAAATGGTCACAAATGATAACCATTGCTCAGGAGAACACATAGTTTCCTAAATAATCTTCACAACAAGTCTGGAAGGTAAGGCAGGCACCCTTGACCTCATTTTACAGAGGAGGAACTGAGCCCAGAGAACTTCAACAATTCACCTTAGGTCATGCAGTAAATCAGAAGCAAAGCAAGGAGCAGATCTCTATTTTCAGCTCACCAAATCCAGAACTCTTTTGGTATTATATGCTGACAACTTTACAACGGAAATCGATTTTCACACCCTCGTTCCTTGTTTGTGCAGGGTGGGAGTGGTAGAAGTCATGGGGTGGGGGTCTCAGAAAGCTAAAGGTGGCTCCAGTCCATTTCACAGACTTCAACCGCTGATGGGGGCAGCCTCTGGAGTGTGTAATCGTTCTAATGAGCCATGGCGCTTGTCAAGGTATGTGGTCTGGATGCATGTTGCTGTGATATGGAGATAATTGGCTCTGCCACAGGAATGGCAAACTGGCCGACAGGCTCTTAGCAAACCGCAGGCTGGGCAAAATGACACAGTGAGGGATGCTGCCAGCTGTGCTGACTCCAAGTTCCTCTAATGTTTGTGATCATGGCCACCTCTTCTTACAAGCAGGCCCTAAAACCAGAAGTAAGGGCTGTTTAGGAATAGATGGATAGGGTACTAGAGGTTTGCACCACAATTTTGGGCTCAGTAGGTTCTCACTCCACTCCTTAGATATTCCAGATGGAAGTGAACTGGATTCAGGAAAGACAGCAAAGGAGAGTCCTAGTCACCCCACCTAGACCCACGCATCTCCAATCCTGCGTTCAATAGGGCCCACTCTGGGCTTGACCCTACGCTGATATCCTAGTAAAATCCATGGAAGGAGCTTCAGGCCAGCCACTAAGTGACTTTCCATTACTTTGACTTAATTATAGTTTCCGTTTTTACTCTAGTTCCAATAACTGGTTTTTTTTGTTTGTTTTTTTATAATGTCCCTTGTGATCAAGCCCCTGCATTGTATGCCAGTTTCTGCCACTTGACTCCAATCACCGATTCATTTCATGAGTATTTAATGAGCACTCTTTACATACCAGGAAGTATTCTAACTAGGGATACAGTGGTGAAAAAGGTAGACAATGACTTCGTAGAGATTGTCTTCCATGGGGAGACAAGTGAGCAAAACAGCAAATGATAGTGCACCGCAGTATGCAGTGGTGAATATCGTCAAGACAAATACACAAAGGAAAAGCATCAAAGGTGCCAATTTAGATTAGCAGCGGTGTCAGATAAGGCCTCTCAGCAGATGTGGCACTTGAACAGAGACCTGTGCAGTGGAAAAGTCAGTCCTCTGCCTGCCTGGTAGGGGCAGTGTGTTCCAGGTGGAGGTAATTGGGGCACCAAGATGGGGCATGTGGGTGTCACTAGAAGACCAGCAAGGCTGCAGTGCAGTGAGGACAGAGGAGAGAGGTGAGACATTAAATCCATTAGGGAGCTGGGCTGGACTTGTGACAGAGCCTCGGAGGCCAGGGTAAGCATGTTGGAGTCTTTGGTCCTGCCTGTATTCTGCCAGATCCCTCTGATGTTGGTGGCCTCCTGATGTGACAGCTGCCTGTGGCCTGACGATGGTTCCTTCTGTGCTCTTTGCTCAGTGGTCTCGATGTTGGCTGGCTCCAACTGTGAACTTCTTTCTCCAGGCCTCACTGTGCAAGCCGGGAGTGACAGTTAATAAGGCTGAATGTCGCAATGTAGCCTCACAGAGCCCTGTACTTTACTCCTGGATTGATGTCTCTCCCCCTATACTGAGCCCAGTTCCATTTTAGCTCAAGTCGGGTCCCTGCTGATGACTCTTTTTTCCTGAGTGGGTCTGTGCGACAATTGTTGTTTTCACTGATGAGCCCCAGAAGTACGTGGGGAGCTGGCTTTCCTATGGTAAAACAAAAACACTTCGTAATGAGATTTAACTATAAAGAAGTTTGAATAATTGATGCATTTTCTTCATTATTCTTGGTGGGGGAAACTGGCCCTAGCTAACCTTTCAAGCTCATTCCCTGCCACTTTCTCTCTGTGGCCCTTTCTCTCCAACCACATTTGAAGCCTCTGAGCACTTGCAGATCCTGGTTCCTCTGCTGGGATTATGTATTCCCTGTCCCCTCTCCACTTAACAAATATCTACTCACAAGAAAGCTTTTTTGGAGAAGCCTCCTGATACTCCTCAGGGAGCCACGCTGGCCTCTGGTGGGCTCCTTTGACTCCTGTGCCTCTTCTCTGAATCTATGTGATACCCCAAATGACTAATCCTAAACTTATCATCCTCACTAGAGAGGGTCTGTCTACCTAAAGGGCTTGGATTGTCTGAGTGACTTGGTGGTTTGGAACTTGGCTGCAGAGTTATACTGCTTAAGTTCAAATTCTGGGGCTGTCACTTCCTAGCTACCCTAGTTATGTGATTTGCAGCAAATTATTTAACCCTTTGATGCCTCTGTTTACTCATCTCTAAAGCTAAGATAGTAATAATGCTTACCTATTAACATTGCCTTAAGATGACAATAACTGCCAATTCATCTCCTTGCTTATCATTGTACCCGTCTATGTATAATAGCAACCACAGTGAGTTGAACAACAGTGTTCTTTCCAGAGATTTTTCACATGCTTATGACCTCTTTCTCATCATTCCAATCTCAGCTCCACTAACTGCTCAGAAACGCTTCCAGCAGTCATGCCATTTTACATACACCCTCTCTCTATCCAAGCCACTCTGTCCCATTACCTCTTGGGGGTAGTAGGCAGGGTTGTTTACCAAATATTCTCAGTTCTATCTTTTTCTGTGAACTAAGTAGGATTATAGGCTCGGTTTCTTCTTGTTAGGTGGGAATACATGCCCAGTTTTGGTCAATGAACTATGAGGGAAAATAACATTAATTATGCTGAGCATTGTATTTCCAGTACAAGAACTTCCAGAGATCTCTCTTTGCTCTGGCGTGATGACCAACAGTTCTAGAGATGGGTCCCTAAGTGACTAAGATGAGAAGAGATTCCTTCGCCCCACCCCATGACTTAAGATAAGTAACACTGAATCTTAAGTCACTAAGATTCTGGCATTATTTGTTATTGCAGCATCACCTAGCCTAATCTGGCTGATAAACTCTTGTCATTACTTATTATTATCTATTAAAATGATTGTTTTTTCTTAATATCTATTATTTCTTTCTTCAGTCGTAACAGAACCCTTAATTTTTAGCTAAAGAATGACCACACGGAGTAAAGGGCACATTTTCCAGACCTCTGGCCAGTGGTATAACCATGTGACGAGCTCTGGCCAAGGAGATGTAAGCAGAAGTAAAATTTGGCACTTCTCGCCATTACTCTGGTAAAGAAAGTTATTCCCTTTCCTTCCTACTGGCTAGAAGGTAAAAATAATGGTTACATCTTTAAGCAGGGAAGGGAAACACCTTCGAGTTGATAAAGCAATGAGGAGGAACCAGCTTTCCTGACATTATGGCATCATTATACAAGCCCTGGATTTGTTATGTCTAGGCTCTTATATGATTAAAAACAAACTTTTTATCATGTAGGAGCTAATGGTAAATGCAGTTGCTATTACTGCCATCAAGTCCATTTGCTCACCGATATAGTATCTCAAGTCATCTTGCTTGTTTAATTGATTCATGTCTATTCCCACTTCCCCAACACATATGCACAAATGTAAGTTCTATGAGAACAGAAATTGTTTCTGTCTTGTTCACTGCAGTATCCAGAGAGTTCAGTGCAGTGCTTGTCAGAAAGCAAAGTCTTAAATATATTCACCAAATAAGTGAGGGTAAATGATCTACAGTAATCATGGAATAAATCATTAACTGTTATTAGACCTTACTCTTAATATTTCAGAACAGGTTTTTCTACTGTCCATCATAAAGGTTTGCTCATGTGACAGTTCCAGAGATTTCTGATGTTTGTTTTGCTTGTAAAAGCATTTCTCTTTCTCCTTCTTTGCCAAATGCCTTCAAGAAGGGGTGCTGGACTCATGTTAGGGGCATATATCATGTGAATGCTAAAAGGAATCTTGGCCAGGGGCGGTGTAACTCCCGCTTGTAATCCCAGCACTTTGGGAGGCCAAGGCGGGTGGATCACGAGGTCAGGAGGTTGAGGCCATCCTGGCTAACACAGTGGAAACCCAATCTCTACTAAAAAGACAAAAAAATCAGCCTGGCATGGTGGCATGCACCTGTAGTCCCAACTATTCGGGAGGCTGAGACAGGAGAATTGCATGAACCCAGGAGATGGTGGTTGCAGTGAGCTGAGATCATACCACTGCACTCCAGCCTGGGTGCAGAGTAAGACTCTGCCTCAAAAAAAAAAAAAAAAAAAAAAAAAAAAAAAAGAAACTTAGTGGTTCTTTGGTGTAACACCATCATTTTACAGTTGTGAACAAGCTCAGAAAGGAGCACTGGTGTGCTACTAGTCACACAGTTAATTGGGGAGAGAAGAGTTTAAAATCTAGAACAATGGTCCTTCTTTTAGTGTCCTTATCATCATGAGAAATTCCAGCTCCTTTTGGGTATGGTATTGTTTGATCAGCCTTAATGGATTTAGGTAGACTGTGTTTTTCACGGTTCCTATACTAGGACAGTTACTGTGCAACAATGTCCCCAATTTTATACCCTATGACTTGTCCCACATCTGGAACCCAAAAAGGCCAAGTGATGAGGTTACTTAGAGGCAAGTTAGGTAGCTTCCATTTTCTATTAAGACACAGAAAAAGAAAATGGCATCCTGGTCACACTTGGTCAACTTAGGAACGTTGGGGAGAAACTTTTGGCACCCCCTAAGGAAACAATGCCCAGAGAGGAAGTGGGAAGTTTTGGAAGGTCTAGAGTTCCACACACCGGGAAGTATTCTAGCAGAGTCTGAACATCAGATAATAGAGAGATGGGTGAGGAGACTTCTGGTGCCAACACTGAGAGAAACACAATACAATACCATAAATCCAATTCACAATAGAGCCAAGTACAATAAAATTAATTAAGTGGTTTGAATATCCTTTCTTTTCCAGGTTTACTTGCTTTGAGTCCAGGAGAAGTGAAGGAGAAACTAGAGAGACAATGGCTGGTATAGAGCAGAGGCCCAGTCACTGTCCCTGAAATCAGTTAATCCGACCCCTCGTTCGGCTTTTCGCAGTTTTCTCTCTGTCTCTAATCTCCACTGGTTTCTAACTGCTCTAGGCACTTATAGATTTGAAGGGATCTCCAGTATTTGTCCTGTCCAGCAGTTCCCAGATTTGATCAAAAAGATCTGTTTTAAGACATCCTTGTTTGATCAAATGCTCACAATTCAAGTTAATGTATTGATGGTTCTGAGATGTCTCATGATAGAAAACAAAACAAAACTTGTTGTGTTTCTCAACCCTCTATTTTCCCACTATACTTCATTATGGAACCCTTTTAAAAGGTGTTTTGTAAACTACAAATATGTCAGCAAGCACTTTGGAAACACCAAATCTAGCCCAAATGCCTCATTTCGTGCATGTAAGAATTAGAAACTCAGAGAAGGGACAACTGTCAGAATCAGAACAAGCACCCAAGGTCCTCTAATCCTGAGTCCACTGCACTAAAGGCAGCTTCCTTATGAATAAGACAGCACATTTCTAAAGCAGTTCTGGGTGACCAGTGTTTCATTTAACAGCTCATCTGCCAATGGATCGTGTCACAGAAATATGTGAACAAGACAATGTGTTGTGAAATGAATGGATTTACCAACCAGGGGACCAGACTCGTGCCCTGCTCATTAGGAATAATTTGCATGTGGAACATCAGTGTGACAGGCCCAGCAAGGGATTTGTTTAGCTCATTTAGAGTAATAGAGACCAGAGATTACTCACTTGAACACTGATGTGCCTTGCCTCTGAGGACCCACTGTGCACTGTGACCCTATTGAACCTGATTTGATGCGATCTTGTCTCTGATCTCAGTGAACTGACAGTGCTCTCACCTGTGTCTCAAACCTCTGGGGTCTGCCCTGGGGCTTCCACTCACAAAGAGTGTGGTCTTACCCACCACAGAGACCAGAGGAGTGACTCAGAAGTCACTCACATCAGTCACATTTGTCTTCAGTCCTTAAATACCTAATTTCTTGATTCCTCATATTCACTGGGTTTTGAATCACAAGTAGCCTTCAGGTCAGATTTCCTCTAGCTTACATGGGCACCTTACCTGTGCCTACTTCAGTTCATTGCTTCTTCCCTCCAATGCAGCAGAGGCAGCGTCTCATCTTGCCAGTGACCACTCCCTCTGCCTGTGCTCTGTACGCTCGTTCTCTCTAGCCAGCTCTGTTTGTCATCCGACCTCTGTTCTTCATCATCAAATCTCCCTCTCCATTTTGGTCTTCTCAGCAGTTGACAAATATGCCTTATTTTCCTTTTATATTGTATAAACAGAGAGGTTAATTGTTAATTAACTTGTCCAAGGTAACACAGCATATATATCCATAACAATTAGGTAGCAAATTATTTCCCTCCAGCTACTGACAAATTTATCTGCTTTTCTTCACATCCATACTTCTCAAAAACATTGCTGGGCATGGAGTTTCTTTTTTTTTTAATATTTATTATACTTTAAGTTCTGGGATACATGTGCAGAACGTTCAGGTTTGTTACATAGGTATATACATACCATGGTGGTTTGCAGCACCCATCAACCTGTCATCAACGTTAGGTATTTCTTCTAATGTTATCCCTCCCCTACTCCCCAACCCCAATTGGCCTCAGTGTGTGATATTCCCCTCCCTATGTACATGTGTTCTCACTGTTCAACTCCCACTTACGAGTGAGAACATGGGCATAGAGTTTTATTCCTCTCTACATCATTCAGTCTTCCACTCACTTCAAACAAATTTCTCCCTCATCACCCCATCCCACCCCAGCTATTTTCATGTTGCCAAAGGTAAGCTACATTCTGAAGTATTCAGTTTATTTGATGTTGTACCACATGGCCAATGTTAGCCATTATTGAAATCCTGTCTTGATTCTCCTCCCATTAGGCTGCTCACTTATTCCCAGTTTCTAATGTGAGTCCCTCCTTTTTGACCTAAAATATTGGATTGAAACATTTTCAGAGCTGGATAGCGGGTCTCCTTTTTCCTGAGTTTTCTGTATGGCTCTATTGTGCTCTGCCTTTCTCACTTGGTCACTTTCTCCTTGAGAAATGAAGAATCCCAACCATTTCCACTATGCTGACAATCATCTATATGCAATGGTTCCCAAATGTACTCCCCAGCCTGAATTGTCTTCTGAGGTCTCAGCTCATGACCAGTCATTGACCTAACATTGCCACATGTCCCAACCTGAAATTTTCACCTTTTGCCCAGCCTCAGGCACATTCATTCCCTTCTATTTATTATCCTCTGGTGTTTTCCATCTCTGTTAATTACCTAATTACTTACCCCGGAAACTTAGGGATCATTTTTGATCGCTTTCATTCTCTCTTTATTCTGCTATCATAAACCATCAATCTCCAAATCTTACT
This sequence comes from Sapajus apella, assembly GCF_009761245.1. Classification (NCBI taxonomy): domain Eukaryota; kingdom Metazoa; phylum Chordata; class Mammalia; order Primates; family Cebidae; genus Sapajus; species Sapajus apella. The sequence goes on along the minus strand of NW_022437016.1, from coordinate 4,793,942 downwards.
AAGTCTATGTCCCAAATGTGGGACAAATCGATCAGTTTTTCACCTCTCACAGCCGCCATGCTAGTCAGAGGCAGCCACGCCTTCCTATGGCGCCTCTCTGATCTGTTCCCAACACTATAGGCAGCACGTTTTGTTTCCATTTTAAATCACAGATCTGATCATTTTGCTCCATCACTTCAAATTTTCAGTGGCTTCCCTTTACACCTAGTTTAGTCACAATCCTTCTCTTAGCCTGCAAAGACTGCATGCTCTGACCCTCTGGAGCCTCCCATCTCACTCCCTTCACTCTGCTCTCATTCTCCATGCTCAGCTCACTCTGGCATTTTGAGTGTTAATCTAACACAACATGCTCCTTTCCATCTCGGGGTCTCTGCACCTTCTGGTCTCTTCTTCCATTTTGGGAATGCCCAAGTCTTACCAGTGCCCCCTAAGAGAACCCTCTCCTCACCTATGAGATCAAACAAATCCTCCTTCCCACAAGAACACTAAAAACTCACGTATGACTGCCTATGTTTCTTTTATTCCATTCTTCAACATTTTAAAGATATAATTATCTGTACAATGACTGACTTCAGGTCTGCTTTCGTGATTAGAGTGTGACCTCCATGAGGGCAGGCATCAAGCCTTGTGTGCTTTACCATTCTAGCACCAGCACCAGAGTCGGCATACAGCATAATCCCTCTGCAGTAAGTGTGTAGAATAAAAATAAATCAATCTTGCTAAGCTTCCTTGGAAAATGAAGAGGTTGTTTTCTCCATGATCTCTAGCAACCCACTCAGCTCTAGAGTATTTCAAACCAAGGTACTTCATCTCTTTGGATGCCCATAGCCCTGCCTGAGAAAAGAGAAAATAAAAATCTGCCTTGCTTATTTCACGGAGGGGGCCTGATGAGAACGTGGGCCAAACAGGGCTTGGTGAAGCTCTGTAAACATGTAACAAACTCTTTTGTTTGTTTGTTTGTTTTGTCCTTTTGAGACAGAGTCTTGCACTGTCGCTGAGCTGGAGTACAATGGTGCCATTTAGGCTCACTGCAAACTCTGCCTCCTGGGTTCAAGCAATTCTCCCGCATCAGCCCGCTAAGTAGCTGGGATTACAGGTGCCCCACCAACATGACTGACTAATTTTTTTGTATTTTTAGTAGAGATGGGGTTTCACTATGTTGGCCAGGCTGGTCTTGAACTCCTGACCTTGTGATCTGCCTGTCTTAGCCTCCCAAAGTGCTGGGATGACAGGTCACCACACCTGGCCAACAAACCCTTTTTAGTGCTTTTTGCTTCATACTGGCCCTGTAAGGAGGACAGTGGGCTACTTTCATGATGTGAAATATTTTTTGGATTTCTAATACTGACACTTACCACCATGGTCTTGGGAATGTGGGTCTCATTCTCTGGATCTGTTTCTCCAGGTACAAAATGAAGCAGTTAGGCCAGATATGCCTCTAAGAAAGGTGTATCATTTCCATATTATTTCTTGATCAACTCATCTACACCAAGATATAAAAGGCTGAATCAATATTATTTTTGGCAAGTAATTTGCCTTTTTATAGAGAGTCAGTAGGAGAGGACAAAGCTTTTCCCCAAAGAAAGCCACATTCTGATGGCAACTCAGGCTTGGTGACACTAGGTGAGCCAGTCCTCAGGAACAAACCCCAGACTTGGTTGCAGAAGTCTGAATTTCAAATCTTTGTTTGCTCCTTGTCAGATGTAGAATCAGGGGCTACTCCCTCACAGTCTTAGTGTCTCCATTTTTTATCCAAAATTAGGGATGATGAAGCTGACTGAGCTATAGGGAGGAGCAAGTGAGAATATCATTGAGAGAGTCAGTCATGAATTTCAAAATGATTCCCAGACAGATGATGCTTCTTCCTAACCATTTGAAGCAAGCAGGCGTATGAACCTCTATTGCCAAGTGGGAGTGGGTGCTATTATCCTTCCCAAAAGAAGCCTGCTACAGAGCCTTGGAAACAAAGGGTATCACAAGAAGGCTGAGCACTTTGAAGCAGCAAATTGTTCCCAGCTCTCAGCCTGCAGTGCAGAGCACAATTTTTTATCCAGAGATGGCAAAATGGGGCTTGGAGTAACTTGATACCTCAGGCTATTGTCTCACAAATGATTTATTAGCTGGGGCTGCTCTGAGCTCAGAAGTTTGCACACTGCCCAGGCCCCTGTCTCCAGAAGGGATTCTTGCCTCTCCTGGGAATGACTCTCCGGAGATGAATATGAAAACTCTGTTTGTCTCCTGACACTCTCCTAGCAGCTCCGTTTTTAGCTATGCCCTAGGATAGTCCTAGAGTCCACCATGTGACTTGGCTAGAGAAGGACAAGAGCTCCTGGTAAGAGGTATGTTTTAGACTGTGTCTGCTAGAAGAAAAAAATAGCATTTTGTTTTCTGCGAGAGAGGGACATTCAGTAAAAATAGTTTAAAATCCAAATTTTGCTATTCACCATCTTTATAAACTTCAGAAAATTGTTTATGTGTTTGAATCTCTATTTCCTCTCTTGTAAAGGGGACATGTTGGTGCTTCTCTTATAGGATTTTGTGAGCATCAAAAGATAAAATACATATCAAGCCTTTAGCCCTGTGTGTGACATAGTGTAGGGGTCAGTGTGTTTTCTTCCTTTAGGAGAGGACAAGAAGTCACCCAGGCCATACAATTTGGAAAGCAGTACCTGCATCAAATATTTATCAAATTTTATTTTTGTAACAGTCACCTGTTGCTGCATTTCAAGAAACCACACATTTCAGAAACCATGCAATAAGCACTTATTTATCAAATATTGATAGCTCTGCTGATCTCAGTTGGGCCCATCTAGGTGGCTCAAAGCTGCAAGTTGGGTAGGGTCGGCTCCATGTACTTCTTGCCTTGGACCAACAGGATAGCCAGGTGTATTCCTCTCATGAAACTGGCAGGGGTGCTGCAAAGCAAATGAAAACATGCGACAAATCTTAAAGCCTAGATTCAGAGCTGGCACCCTGTCATTTCCACCCCTAGTCCATTGTCCAAACAAGTCATAAGGCTTAGCCCAAATTTAAGGGGTGGCAAAGTGTACTCTGCCTTTAGTGGAAGGATGTAAGAAAAAAAATCATTTGGCAAAAGGTATGTATTCAAGAAAGGTGACTAAATGCGGATACTAATAAAATCTCTTGTAGCTGCTATGTATCCAGAGACTCTTCTTATGTGTGGAAAGGGAAGATTCCATACCGTGTAAATGGAGGGTTCTACCTTTCTCTTTCTAAGCAGAAGGAAGAAAAGAATTTCTTCACCCTGCTTACGATACCTGACTAATGGGAAAAAAGATTAAGCAGACCAATCATGTATTCCATCCTAGGCTATTGAATCTTTTTTAAAAATTCCATTTTTGTGGGAAATCACTTTAAATTCATCTTTTTACTGAGCAGTGTATGCCTGTGGTGCAACATTCAAAGGCTCTAAATGGTCTTATATAGCAAAAGACATATCCCCTTCCCACATTCCCTGATCTCATAGTTCTGTTACCTAACTGCACAGACAGATAGTTACCCAACCCATGAACTTTGAGAGGTATCTCCCTTACTATTTATACCCTAACAACTTGCTACCATATTTGACCTCTCCACCATTGTTGACTATTCCCAGTTAAGATGCTTCAGGTTCCAATGTTCTCTATCTATGCATTACCATTAGTTTGCAATTGCCATTTTCTTTTTTTTTTTTTTTCCCATTTATTTATTTTATTGCATTTTAGGTTTTGGGGTACATGTGAAGAACATGCAAAATTGTTGCATAGGAGCACACGTGGCAGTGTGATTTGCTGCCTTCCTCCCCATCACCTACATCTGGCATTTCTCCCCTTGCTATCTCTCCCCAGCTTCCCACCCCCCACCGTCCCTCCCCTATTTCCCCCCAACTGACCCCAGTGTGTAGTGCTCCCCTCCCTGTGTCCATGTGTTCTCATTGTTCAACACCCGCCTATGAGTGAGAACATGCGGTGTTTGATCTTCTGCTCTTCTGTCAGTTTGCTGAGAATGATGGTTTCCAGGTTCATCCATGTCCCTACAAAGGACCCAAACTCATCGTTTTTGATGGCTGCATAATATTCCATGGTGTATATGTGCCACATTTTCCCATTTTCTAACACTGTATTAACACAGGTTAACAAAGGAGCTCTAAGGAAATGAGATAGAATATGTGAGAGTCAAGCTTCCTGCTGAAAACTTCAGTGGTTCTGTGTGGCTTATAGAATCACATTCATACCTTTTGGCATGTAGGTACTCCACAATCAGACAAAAATTTGTTTTTTGAGGGATTTTTTCATTACTCCTCTTGGTAGATTCTCCATCATAAGGGTGATAGACTAAAATATTTTCCAAAATATTTATTCTCCTCTCTTTTCCCTATGGGATAAAGTATTGTATCCAGCTCCACTTTGAGATTGGCTATGTGCTTTGCTGTAGCTAGTGGACGGTGAGATTTTTTTTTTTTTTTTTTTTTTTTTTTTTTTTTTTTTTTTTTTTTTTTGAGACGGAGTTTCGCTCTTGTTGCCCAGGCTGGAGTGAGATCTTAAATGTGCATGTGCGATTTGGTTTGTCCTAGAGCTTCTGTCTCCCACCATGAGAAGAGATCTGAGTAGCTGGTAACCCAAGGAGAATGCCAACACATGTGGCATTGACATGCACCAAACATAAAATCTGGAGTGTGAATGGAAAGGAAAAAGCTGTTGTTGTAAGACACTGAATTTTGGAGTGTTTTGCTATGCATTATGTTTGCAGCAGTGGCTAACTAATGCAATGATCAAACTAAAGAATCATCTGCTACCTCTGTCAGTCTTATATGTAGACATTTTTGCTTGTGGTGTCCCAACCACCTGAGATATCCTCTTTTTCCCTAACCATTGTATCTGCCTGTCTAAAGCATAATTGCTAAGAAGGTATAAACTAGAGATAAGAAAAAATAAGCTTTAATTCCTGTTCAGCCACATACCAGCTTGGGGGAATCAAAATGTCCTATGTTGCAGAAGTGTAAAATGAGATTAATAATGTCTATCTTTAACAGACTTTGCAAGGATTCAGTATATCATAAATGTAAACCTTGACACAATATATTCAGTAAAGTTTACATTTTTGTTACATGCTTTCTCGGATAATTTTACAACAACCCTTTGAGACAGGTTATATTATTATCACTATTATATTATTATCACTACTTTACAGATAGGGAAACCGAGACTCAGAGCAATTAATTCACTTTCCTTACAGTTAAATGGCAAGGTACAGACAAGGCTGCTATTTCCAGCATTTGTAACTTTACTACTGTATTATGTTATTTGGATGATTGCTGAAATTTCTTTCAGTTTCCCTGGTGCATGGCTCCTTGGTCGGAAATATGTTAGAGACCTCAATAACTGAGATGTCTTATTCTAGCTCAGCATTTCCCAAAGTGTTAGATGCATACCACTGATGGGCTAGGAGGTGATTTAGATGGGACAGTACACTGAAGACACTGAATCATATTGTGAGAAAATCATTTCTTTTTCAATTATTTTTAAATGTCAAGGGAAAAAAATCTTAGTTGGGTGCTAACATCTTTACAATTTCTAATACTAGCTAGTCTCCCCAATTCTCCACTCTTTTTAAAAACAAAGACACAGCAAGGTCCATTATGAACAAATATGTTTTCATCATTATTATTTTTTTCCATTGTGTTTTATTTTTGGGTTTCCATTTACTATGGTCAAGTACTTCCATAACATGCATATACTTAACTAAGAAAAACAAATAGTGTAATTTATAAATAGCACAAATCATGAAGATGATCATTGAATGATAGTGGTTTATGAAATACTCTTGTATGAGAGAGCTTTGCATTTTATTTTAGCCTACATACCTGGTAACCTCTGTCTTATCCCCTATTCCTCAACCTTTATATTACTCCTATAATATCTTATAAGTAGTTAACTACAACCAAACTGAATAGAGTTCTGAGGATTTGAAATATAAGCACTAAACCCGGTTGTTTGAGATAATGTGGCCTAGTAAAAAAATACACTAAGCTGGACAGCAGGAATCCTAGGTCCTCTTCTGGTATTTGCTACTGGTTAGCTGTGGCCCTCAGTAAATTGATCCATCTCTCTGAGGCCCAATAGCCCTTATGAAATAAGGAGTTTTAACTAGATAGATGATCTCTAAGGTCCTTTCCAATTCAGAAGTATATAAATATTTCAATATTATTTTAATTAATCACTTAATCATTGAAAATTTCAATTTTTTTTTTAATAATAAACCTCCAGAATCTAGGGCAACAATATATTTGCAATACAAAGTTCATTAGCATATTTTGATAGTTTTTCATCACTTTTTTCATGTATTAAAATGAAGCATTGGGTAAAAACTAAACATTATATGCAAATGAGTGCAACAAGCCTACTTTTAGAATAATAATTCATTATCTCTTATAATATATGTGAGTGTCTTCTCTTTTTTTCCAGTACAACTTAGCTATTAAGTCAGCATATTGGAGGTTTACCAAGAAAGTATAACAGAGGATCCTACCTTTCATTTGCATAAATCCCAGAATTCCACCTGTCTAAAATTATAAGCTATTTATAGGCGACAAGACTGCTATTAGATATTTGTTTATAATATTGTCATTGAAACCTAATGAACATTTAGGACATAGTTTAAAAATTGATTTTCTTTTTTGACAGAATGGAAAAATTGTGCCTGTGCTGTAGCAAAAAGGTTTTACACTAGAAAGATACATCTAGTAGAGGTGTAGAATTTTTTTCTTGTGCAATTTTCCTTCTTTGCTATTCAAATATAGAATCATATGATTATATTAAACTAGGAGGAAACTTGAGAATTTCCACTTTGATGTCTTTATCTTATAGGTGAGGAAATTTAGAAAGAGGTCTAGCTGCTTGCTCATGGTCACCAGAATTAATGGCAATGTTGGTGCTAGAATCAAATTCTTTTGACTTCTTGTTAATGTGTTTATGTATTTCTGCAAGTGTTGATATATAAAATATAATTTCAGAGGCCATAGAAATGTATGCAAATATAACAACTATTATTATAGATGTATCATCAAGGATAATTCCAGAGAATCATGAAGGTGGTCAAAGTTTTTCATCAATATCATAGCCCTAGCTCCTCCCTGACCGCATTCGGAACTACTCACCCTAGCTAAAGGATATCCTTTCTTCCACATGGTCAGCAACTGCTGACTAAGGAATTTTTGGAGAAATTAACTCATGCAGTATTGTGTCATTGTTTGCTTGAAATTTTAACTCAGATAGATTCTGTTTACTGCTGTAGCTTGTGAATTCCTTGAGAAGTGAGACTATGATCTCTCCAGGTTTCCATGCTTTCTGGCACCTAGTCCAGGGCCAGAATATAGAATTACTAAAATTTAAATTAATGCTTAAATGCTTAAAATTGTAATGGTTTAATGCTTAAAGATAGAACGATTAAACCTACTAATTTCACTAAATTTAATGATTTGTCTAAGATTGCACGGTTACTTCAAGATGGAGTTCTAAGAAAAACTATATAGCCTCAGATATTAAAAATAGAAAACAATAGGCATCAGAGATGGATGTGTTCCACATTTGTGACTTTAAGGTAACTAAAAAGTGCGCTAACTCAATTTCATTATAATAAACCTGAATATCAGGTTGGTATAGTTATATAATTTACTGTGACCACATAAATATTGCTTTATTGAATAAATAGGCTAGAAAATTCATGGCTACAACTTCCCCAAGCAACATAAATAGAAAGTGACTGGGACATATTCACAAAGATTGAGTCTCTTGATGGCCTGGAGGGTAAGCTCAAGGAGGGGTAAAGAACCTTTAGACTTGAGACCACAGGAGAACAGGTAAGTAATCCCCATCACCTTTCCTAACTTGCCCAGCCCATACAGAGAAACATTCTACTCTTTAAAGGTGTACCATATGCATAGTGACAGGTGGCAAACACCAGCTTTGGAATCAGAAACACTTGGGCGTGATTTCTTGTTCTTCTCTACTAGCTGTATAACTTTGAGCCAGTTAATTAGCTCTTCTGAACTGTATCTCATTTGCAAAATGAATATTAACTACACTTGCACGATAGGATTGTTTTTAACATTAAATTTAGAGGTGAACACTTAGTAAAGTGTTTTGGACAAGTAATTTTCATATAATGATCAATAAAAAGTAGCTAATAATAATAGCAGATACCTTCATAATTATAGTATTTAACTAACATGTTAGTGAAACAAGACCCCTATAGCATCTAACTGTATTAATTTTAACTTGCCTTACATTATAAACATATTAGTAGTGTTATCCTTTCTAAACTATAAACTCTTTGGGGGCATATCTGTCCCAAATTACATTGCAGATATGAAAACTGAGGCTCAGATACACTAATGCTCCAGACTGCAACTTTATCATTCCCATGAAATCCTAAAATTTGAATAATATCAACTGATAAAGACATTTTTGCATATTTTAAGACACAGAAAGGTCATTACTCCCTTGCTCATCAAATCATTGTGAATAATTTATTACTATTTAGTATGATATTCAAGGCCCTCAAATACAATCCTCATCTAGCTTTCTAGTTGCATCTAAATCATGAAGAATGCATTTTAGTTACTCTGGTTTTATCATCATTTCCTGACAATATTCTATTGTTTCATTCTTCCATGCTATCCTATTTACCTTCTTTTCTGCCTTGAGAAATCCAACTTAATATTCAAGACTCAGCTGTAAAGCTTTCATCAACCACATCAATAAAATGGGAATGTTAACCTTGGCTGCTATTGACTACTAGTGAGCTCTTATCTGTGCCAAATACTGTATGCCAGGCAATCACGCATGTTCTGTGATTTCTTCCATTACATCATTTGTCTTGTGGGTTGTTTATCTTATAAATCTCTATTTACTTGTCATCTTTCCAACTAAAGATTGGGACTTAAGGGCAGAAATGATGTTCAGTCATCTTTGCAGTCCTAGAGTGGATCTCAGTGTAGGTTTCTAATCACTCTGCTGAAATGATGAACAGTAAAATTAGAATTGGAATCAATAAGTATTTATTGAATGGGAATACTATACAGAAGCTTCAAATATCAGATTGGAGACTGGGCTAATGACTCCAAATTTCCTTCCAACTGTAAGATTTTATGATCTAGCTACCCACATGCTCAAATAAAATCCCTCATATTGAGGGTTATGAATAAAAATGAAAGGCAGAGACATCCAAGATTTCATGCATGTTTGAGCTCCCAGACATCTCTGTCCAACAAAGGACCAGACGTGGATTCACGTGCAGTCACACACATCTGGAGCTATTCTTTTCCCCTGCCTCGGCAGAATCCCTATGGCTTTTCAGCAGACTGTGCATGAGGGTATCTATAAATAATCACCCAAATGCAATGCCACCCAGCCCACTGGGTTAAATATAGACATTGGCTTAGCTCCAGGGAGGAGGGGACAAGTGATTCCCAACTCAAAGAAATTGTTATAAATTCTATTTGCTGCATGAATATGTACAGTGGTTGTTTCTTTCCATAAGGACACCAAAATAGCAATTAACTCAAGCCTAATGTTATAGCTGCTACCGTCTCTCCTGCTTAATGTCTCCCCATCTGGATCCCAACACAGATGCTGACATGTCTAAATGTGTGTGTCAAGTGACAGCTCTCCTGACACATGTTCTAAGTATACCTGCCTCTGCTTCCCTTTGACAGGAAGAAGTGTGTGTGTGTGTGTGTTACACATATCCAGATTTTTGCTTTTATATTTTGCATCTCAATAGAATAGTGGAAATGATTGACCTTTAACTTTAGTCAGAACTGGGTTGAGTCCTTACTTCACAACTTACTGGCTATGTGGTCTTGGGAAACTTACTTAACCTCTCTGAGCCTCATCAGTTTTTGTATTTGTAAGATAAAGGCAATCTCATTTATCTGATAATGCACTGAAAAGATCTGACATGATACTATATGTAAATTGTCTGTCCCATCAGTAGACTTTGGGTAAAATAACTATCTTCTTCTCACCCTGTAGTCTCATTTTATAGATCTGTGGATGTGAAATGGTCATTACTTATTATCTAGTCTACTGCTGTCATTTAATAGACGAGGAAACTGAGAATTATAGAGGTAAACAATGTATTTCAGAGGTGTCCGGTGAAGTTAGAGATTGAACGAAGTCCAGCTTAGGAATATGGGTACTGCCTTAAATCAGGGTTTTTCTCAACATCATTCATTCATTCATACTATCTATGCATGTTTTTAATACTTGTTGAGCACCTATCAAGCAGCAGGTATTGAAGATATGGAAATGAACAAGCAAATATCTCCACCGCTATCACAACCAAAGGTGGTCCCATGTTGGCACAGCACGAGCTAATAATATTAGCTATCTAAAAACTAATAATACTCGTTATTGAGGTCTATTCACATTCCACTAAGTGTTAGGAACTACTTTAACTATTTTACATACTAAATTATTTAATCCTCTCCAAACCGTGTGAGATACTGATACTATTACCTTCCCAGTTTTACTATGAGAAAAACTGAGGCACAGGGAGGTTAAAAGATTTACACAAATGTACATCATCAGGAAGTGGTTGTTACAGGATTTGACCCCATGCAGTGTTTTTCCAAAGTCACACTGTGAACCACTAATTCATATAATCTATTAACGTACAAATAAAACTGATGATTATAGCACAACAATCTAAAGAAGTACAGGAGTGGTGGGAGTTGAACACTGGGCCACCCCATTTGTTAAGTGACAGTCAAAGAAGGCTTCCCAGACGAGTTGGTTTTGGGAGTGATGTTGTCCATAGGATATTTAAAATGACATATGATATCATTAACTCCAGAGGTGAAACTTTGGTAGAATTATATAGGATCAGGCCTAAGACTTGAAGTGTATCACAGAAACCCAGTATAGAAGAGACCAACCTTAAATTTGGTGGTACTTTAAAATTTTTCAAGGACTTTCACACGTATTTTTTTGCTTAAGCTGCACCTTTGTGATGACAGCAGGAGATGAGTTAGAGTGGCAACTTTACAAATAAGAAAACCTAAGCTCAGAGAGAGAATTGTTTTGATCAAAGTTGCAAGATTGTGAAAGAACTGGGAATGAGAGATGGTTCTAGAAATCCAAGGTACCTTCTCTCCTTCACTGTATTTCTCTCTTTCCTTCTGTTTATCTAACATAAAAATGAAGAAAACCTCAATAATTTAGAGAAAGGGAGGATTCATCTGCCAATTGGACTGTCTCCCCAAACATCAGCTGTTGTATCAAAGTTTAGTATGATTCTTAATCTCAAATAGATCTCAATAAAATCATTGAACAAGAAGGTGTGGTGTAGATATTCTACATTGTTGGCTAAAGTGAGAGTCATTTGTTATCAGAAGCAGGAGGCTTAGGGGAATGATGGACGTGTATGCTTGCCCTGGGAAAAAGATTTACCAAACCTAGGGTAGTTCTGAGCAAAAGAAGAACACAGATAAGCTCGTCATTTTTCAAAGCAAATGTGCTTTGGATCATACAAAGGTTCTTCTCTATAAGACAAAAAGTGATAACATTATCAGTTGTAAGCTTTTTATAGCACTCTGATCATCTAACATATAAACCTCAGTGGCCTCTGGCAGCATGTCATTTTGAGGACATCTTCCTGATAGGATGAGTCAGCAAGGAAGTGTACCCCTTAATAGATTGGACTCCTATGTGAGTGTCGGGCAGTGTGAATAGGTTTAGATAGCATTATCATACTGTGGGTCTCAACATCTTCTGGGGCTCTCATTCTTTTTGAGAACATGATGTAAAACCAAGGGCTCTTTCTTCAAAACATGTATGTAGGCACATACATGCAAAATTTTAACACATTTTTCAGGGACTCTAGAGACCATGCTGAGACCTAAATGTAGACACCGTAGTGTTGCATAGATTAAAGGTTAAAATCTCATGTGTTGTTTTAATTGCTTAGGTACACTTAAGAAGTATTGGCTTATAAGTTTCCCTAAACAGGTACTGCATCTTATTATGATGTCTCCAGTAACTTGGAACATAGTAGGTATTCAAAGTGATTTGCTCAAATAGAACCGATCTATAATATAGTTAAGTGTTGTATGAGTTAGCTGTTGATGCATAACAAACCACCCCAATACGTACTGGCCTAAACAACAGCCATTTATTTAGCTCCTGGTTCTTCAAGTTAGCAATTTAAACTAGGGTTTGCTGAGTGGTTTCTTTGGTCTCAGCTGGGTTCTATCGTGTGACTGTGGTCAACTGTGAGACAGCTGTAAGTGTTTTTGCTGATATTGGCTGGACTTTCTAACACATTTCAGGCCTTGCCTAGATAAGTGAATGGACTCATCTCTGGTCCACATTGTCTATCATCTACCATAAGGATGCCATGAGCTAGGTCCTATGACAGAGACAGTGAGAAACATACTTTCAGGCTCAGGGCAATCTGGTTAGTTTCAGATGCCAAGGATACTTTGTCTGCCTGTCTTCCTCTGTCCTACATGGAAATGAAATACTCATTGGCCCTGTTAAGTCCCCCATGCCTCATATTGCCTTTCCTTTCCTCTCAGCTAGAAAAGAGCTGAGTCATTAATTCACACAAATATATTAATGACTCAGATCCTTTCATACTATGCCTTGCATTCAGAGGTCATATTATCAATGGGTGGCATGGAGGTTAGCAGTTTGGAAGAAGTTAGCAGTAGTGTTGGCCACTGGAACAAGAAGGAATCAATGAATAGCCGAGGGACAGGAATAGAGGGTAGAAAAACAGTGAACCGATTAAAAAAGTGTTCGGGCTATATCTTCAATTATATGTGAGGGCAACTTTCCCCTCTGTCCACTCTCACCATCAGTATTTTCTTTATGGAATCACTGGGGAAGAAAGCAGCTTGATATTCCCAAAAGCCAGAGGATGAAGTCTGACAGTATTGAGATTTGGGGTATTGCAACTAATATGATGTATGTGTACAGAAGAGACAGCCCATAGAGGCCCTTCTAGCTATCTGTCCTCCTGACCATGCTGGGAACTCCTCTGCCCTTTCACTATCACCTGTATCTTTATTCCCTATTCAGTGGACCATATTTTTTATAGAAAGTTCTATGAGGGCAGAGACCTCATCTGTGCCACTCTCATTCTTGTACTCCCGGCACACAGTAGGGGTCTGGTCTGTCAATTTACTTATTAACAATAGCAGGTTTAGGATATGACAGAACAGGATGGGGTATTTAGACCTGTGCCCCCATCATTCTACAATCATCCATGAGATGTGCCACATCTTGAATTTAATCCTCTGATTCAACTTCAAGGCCAGGTGTTTTCAGGAGATGGTGTGTTGCTTATGGTGAACCTTTCAAAATGCAAGCAATTTTGATGTAGGTGGGAAAACAATGATAATTGTAATAATCATTATAAAAGAGACGTGTTGTTCTTTTCAACTCTTATTAACTTGGATTTTGTTTACAAGGTTTCCAATTAGCTTCCTGTATTTGCACAGTTAACCTTTTCTGAGCTTTTCTCTTCAGGCTCTCACTCCCCAAGCCCTCAGCCCCCTTTTCTGCCCATGATGGCTTGCAGGAATAGCTGGAATCCAGCCTCCTGAACAGCTCCTGAGCATGGGATAATTGCAATATAATTAATGAATTTAAAAGAATGAAATGTTTTAAGTGCTTTCAATATTCCCTTTCCTATAATTATCTACTGGAAACATGTTCATTAACAATCTTGTGCTGACAGCCCCCGGGCTCTGGATAAGCTAGCTCTGCTTCCAATAAGAAAGTGAATTGATGACCTCTCTATATCGTGCCTCCAACTTCAACAGGGAGAGAAGCAGACAAAACTGGACCCTTCCGTGAATAACTGTTGACTAAATAAGACACTTTTCCTCTCCTTCAATCTCAGGGCCCCATGGCTAGTCTTGAATGCCAAGGGCATTTTCTCTGCTTATCTCCCCCAGACCTGTTTTACTCTGTCCCACAAGGAAACACAATGCTAGTTGGCCCCTATTATTTCTCCCATGCCTCATATTGTCTTCCCACTTCCCTCAGCTAGAAAAGAGCTGAATCATTAATTCACACAAATACATTAATGACAAAGATCATTTAAAGCTGTGTCTTGCAGTCAGGAGTAACATCATCTATACTGGGGAGCCAGAGGGTGCTCAGTGCCACAGGATATGATCTGGTGCAGACGTGTGAGGTTCAATTTTATTTAACCATTGGGATAAAATATTTAAACTAAATATTCATATCTTGTGGAAGAAGATTCAAAATGCACATGGATTTTAAAAGATAAATCATTATATTTAAAAAGAAATCTTGCTATGTGAGGCTGCTTCAGTCTGGGTCCCTAACTGTTCCAAGAGCACCTGGTCACTGACCGCATCCCTGGAGATATTTGATAAATATGATCTAATGAAATACTCTCACTATGGGCACGTGGTGCTTGCCCAGGGTAACTGTTCTTACACTGTAAGAGTTCTGTCAATATGACAGACTAAGGAGAGGGACATTTTGGGGTAGGATCCCATCCCAGAACTCCCCAGTTTAGTTATTTATTAGATATGTGAATTTCCAATATGTACAAGGTCCTAAGCCAGGTCCAGTGTGGAATACATTGATGAATGACAAAGGGATTGTGCACTCAAAGGTTTTATAGACTAGTGGGGGAGATAAGATTTCTGTCTATAAATAACTATAATAGAGACAGGACTCAGGGCTGTAAGACAGGAGCAATAAAGTGCTGTGGAAGTCCAGAGGAGGCAGATATTGTCTCCAGCCAAGGAGATTTGAGGACATGTCATGGAGGAAGAAGATTTTTGGATGGAACTTGAAGGATGAGTCATGTTTGGATGAGAAAGATCCAGGAGGATGGTTGTGATGGCGTAAGGGAACAATCCTCAGCAGAGGTACAGAGACTGAATCCAGGGAACAGTGGTCTACCCAGGATGGGCCAGGGATGGTGTAGTTGAGGCTGAATATGCAGTTAGGGTGTGGCTTCAAGGAAGCAAATCTGGAAGAGCAGTTTAGAAAGAGTTTGCAAGGGCATGTATATGTCACACTCAAGAAATTGAGTCGATGACAGGATTTTAGCAAATGAATAAAAGGAATCTTGGCTTCAGAAACAGTACAGCTGAGTGAAACATGGTATAGGTGTGTGGCATAAGAATGGAGGTAAAAATTCAAGTTAGGAAGTTAGTGAGAGTTCTTCTATCAGACAATAAAGAAAAATTGATCAGACAATATCAGATTGAACCCTACCACCTGCAATGCATGCACACAGGAAAACTATCATGTCATTGTACCTTGGAGCAAATACAAATGAATAAAAATGGAAGAGTAGAGCAGTTGAAGTGAATCACTAAAAAGATCTAAAAGCTATAAAAACCAAAACAAATCAATTTCTATATAATCAACCCATCAAAGTCTATATTTTTGAGATTGAAAAATGAGCAACCAATAAAATATTCATTGGGTATGTCTGTGAAGTATCTACAAAATTCTGTTTGGGGCACAGGATCTTTAAGGCAGGCTTGCCAGGGATACTGATAGTTGGGTAGGCATTCATTGGGGCAGCTCTCAGTATAACAAAAGGACTGCAATGAATGGGCAGTTTAAGGGTTTGTTGAGATCAGGGCAGGCAAGGACCCAGGCATGCTGCCATTGGGTGCCCTTGTCAGACGTTCCTAAAGCTGGCACTGCACCGAGTTTAAGGCAGGCAGAGATGGTCAGTCAGTCATAGAGACAGACACAGTTGCTGCCAGACCCTCGACAGCTCTACTGGCACTATTCTACAGTTTGGAGTCAACTAGAGGCTTTTACAATCCTCTGAGACCAAGGAAAATTGTGTCTTATTCTTTTTTTTTCAAAGGAGCCCTCCACTTTTATATTTATTCCTTAGTTTAAACCAAGCATCATCCTCGTATCCTCAAGATGGTGTAGTGTCTGGATTAAAGTGAAAGATCAAGGTTTCTGATCTCACAGGGATGACAGAATATGGCTTCTAAAGTCAGGCCTTTTGGATTGACTTCTGTCTGTCTGTCTGTCATCTGTCTGTCTCTCTCTCTCTCTCTCTGTCTCTCTGTCTCTCTCTGTCTTTCTTGGCCTGTTACTCACTGAATAACCATGGGCAAGTTTCTTATAATCTGTGAGGGGCAGTATCCTCATCTGTGAGCTGAGATTATGATTGTATTAGACTCTAAGAATCATTACATGGATTAAGTTAAATAATGAATGTGAGTAATTAGAGATTCTGGTATTCATTACATACTCAGTAAAAGTTACTTACTATTCTTTCTCTGATTGTCATGGTCATTCTTGGTATGCTGTTCTCAAGTTGTCTGCCCAGCTAGTTCTTGAAAGAACTATATTTCTATTTCAAAATTTTTCTGTCTGCTCATTGCCTCAGAGTATAACCTCTTGGAAGCTTTTTGTTTGTTTTTTTTCCCCAAGAAGTAAATTCAGACTCTGTTTTTGAAAAGCATGCACAGTATTTAGGATTATCTGGTTGCAAGTGACAGAAACTCAAGTAGTTCAAGCAAAAAAGGGAATGTGTGATCCCATAGAGCATGCTTCAAGATGACTGGAGGAAATCAAGAGGAGTTTCAGGAATCTCTATCTTGAATGTCTCAGCTCTGATTTCTTCTGTTGGTATAATCATCAGTAGATGCAGGATGGTCCACAGTGGCTTCAGATTTTCATGCTGTCCACCAAGCAACCCAAGCAGGAAGATATGTTTCAGCTAAAGTATTGAAGTGAATGGGTCTGATATGAGTCTCCTACCCTCCCCAGTAACCCTCTGTGACCAGGTGACCAGGGGTGGTTGAAATAAACTAATTAGCTGGGCCTGGTTTGTGTTCTCACTCTTGTATTTTTGTTTGTTTGTTTTTGTTTATTTGTTCGTTTTTGAGATGGAGTTCTGCTCTGTCACCCAGGCTGGAGTGCAGTGGTGCAATCTGGGCTCACTGCAACCTCCATCTCCTCGGTTCAGGTGATTCTCCTTCCTCAGCCTACAGACTAGCTGATATTAGAGGTGCCATGATCATGCCTAGCTAATTTTGTATTTTTGGTAGAGACAAGGTTTCACCATGTTGGCCAGGCTAGTCTCAAACTCCTGATCTTGTGATCCACTGCTTTGGCCTTCCAAAGTGTTGAGATTACAGGTGTGAGCCACCACGCCCAGCCATGTTCTCACTCTTGAAGCCAAGGGCTGAACTTAGCCTCTGAACCTCATGGACTGAGAATAAGTAGGGGTGGATTTCTAGTGCAGTGGTTCACAAAGTGTGGGCCCCAGGTCAGTAATATCAACATCCCCTGGGAAATAGCTTGAAATACAAATTCTCAAGACCTATCCCAAATCTACAAAATCAGAAACTCTGGGAAGAGGATACAGGAATCTGTTTTAACAAGCCCTCCATGTAATTATTATATATGCTTAAGTTTGAGAAAAATCATTCTAGAAGAAGAGGCATGAACTATTTCCAGAAAAATAGAAAAGTTCAGAAAATGGAAACAACAGATGCTTACCCCAGCTTACACCTAATAAATCATCCTGCTCACTTTATAGACAGGGAATCTGAGGATCTGCAAGATAATGGGACTAGACCAAGGTCTAATGTTTTATTATCCCAGAACCAGGTTTTGGATTCAGATATTCTGGTTTCTAATCCAGCACTCCTTCCACTAGAGCATTGTAAAAGACAATGAGAGAAGAAACTACCTGCTGCAAGGCATTGTACCTGACTGTGTAGACTTCATTTTTCAAGGAACTTTTCCACATAAGTAACCATTACCTAATAGCAGGTTGTCCAAATGTATTTTCAAGACACAAACTCCTCTACTGCCCTAGAGGGAATCAGCCCCTGAGAAGTGATGAGGATACATCAGATGGCAGCTTCCATTTCATATCTGCTCATATCCCAGAAAACTTCCCCATGCCCAGAGGTTCTGCATGGCCAGATGACATGATTATCTGCAGATGTTGCTGACTCCAGGGCCAAGTTATTCATATTATACATTCGAAAATCATCTCCCAGCTAAGGCCAAATGAAATGACCTTTGCAGAATGAACTAGATGGAAGTCAACAAGAATTTATTGAGCAGGGAGTGTGTGGCCAGGACCGTCAGTCATGGCTGAGCTTATGAGGAAGGAAGAAAGCACGAACACTTCCCCAAAGGAGATCGCAAGTCAGCGAAGCGGATGAGATGAACACAACTAAAACAATTAGAGAATTTTACGGGCACTCTCATCCTCCAGCAATGTCGCCGTGTGCCCACATCTGAATCCTCTGTCTATGTTTGGGGAGTTTTCCACCTTACGAATCTTGATGGGAATCAGCCCACTTCCCACTATAGAAGCTAAAAATAAATAGTAATAAAAAACACATAGAAACTGTCCCGGGTATCCAAAGAATGAGAGAATTGTTGGCCAATTAGAAGTACCTGACCAGGGTTGATGGTACAGGAACAGAAGAAAAGAAAACTGAAAAAAAAAAATCCAATATGATGGCAGCAATGACATTTGCCTATTTTCCAGGGCACTAGTGACACAGAAGCTGGAGGTGGCACCACAAGCCCTGTGCTGAGGGCGCCAATGGTGCTAACTATACAGTTCAAAGTTAAAACAATGGAGCCAGTAGTATCCTCACCAGATGGTTTATGTGGCTTGATGGGTTTTGGTTGTGAGCACCCCTTTTGTTTGCTGAGCCTTTCTAGTGATGCTGGGAACTTAATCTTTCCAATGGTTTTCCATGTGGCTTAAACTTAACCAGAGTCAGTTTCTGGTTGCTTGCCCCTGTGTGTCCTGATGGACGAACAGAATATCAGTATATCCTGCTCCCTTCCACTGAGAGCTTCGGGCAGGGTATGTCCTCCACCTAAGCCACTCTTTTACCCTTTCTCTCTCTCTCTTTCTCTCTCTCTCCCTCCACGTAGTTAACCCCTACTCACTCTCTAACCCTTCAGGATACTAGCTTGGACATCATTTCCACATAGCAGCAGCCTTACTTGAGCCACTGGGGTGCTTTTCTCCTTATCCATTCTTGCCACCCTGAACTCTTCCTTCAAAACAGTTCCCATATTTGTAAACACATGACTTTTTCTTATTTGTGTGTGTGTGTGTGAGTTAGGGTCTTTCTCTGTTGCCTAGGCTGGAATGTAGTGGTGCAATCATAGCTCTCTGCAGCCTCAAACTCCTGAGTTTTAATGATTCTTCCCTCTCAGCCTCCTTAGTAGCTGGGGCTACAGGTGCATGCGACATCTGGCTAATTAAAAAAAAAAAAAAAAAAAAAAAGAGATCAAGCCTTGCTCTGTTGCTCAGGCTGGTCTTGAACTCCTAGTCTCAAGTGAGCCTCCTGCCTCAGCTCCCTGAGCTGCTGGGATTATAGGTGTGAGCCACGGTACTCGGTTAACACATAACTATTGATTGCTTTCTATCTTGTCTTAGTTCATTTGGGCAACTATAACAAAATACCTTAGATTAGGTAATTTATAAATAATAAATTATTACTCACAGTTCCAGAGGCTGGAAAATTGAAGACTAACATACCAGCCAGTTTGTTGATTGCTGAGCGCTTACTCTCTCCCTCAGCACTGGCAACTTCTGGCTGTGTCTTCACATAGTGAAAGGGGTAAATAAGCTCCCTCAGACCATTTTTATGAAGGCACTAATGCTGTTCATGAGAGAAGAACTCCCTATGACCTAGAACCTTTGAAAGGCCCCACCTCTTAATACTATTGCATTGGGGATTCAATTCCACCACATAAATTTTGGGAGAACACAGATATTCAAACCATAGCACTTTCAAACTAGACTAAAGATATTGGAGGGTAAGAATTGTCTTTTGCTTGCCATACTATGACCATTGCCTAGCATGATGTAAAGTACATGGAAGCTGTGTTCCATTTGAGATTGTTGAATACACCGTTCAGTAGTCCTTCTGAAAGGCCAGGGAAGGTTTCCCAGTGCAGGTGGAGCCTGAGTTAAAGTATGTGTTGGATTTGAACTGGATAAGAACAGGAGTAGCACATCCTAGATCAAAATAACAGCATGGATGCAAGAGCAGGAAAGGAATATGTCATTGTGTGCTCAAGGAATGGGTAAGTGACTTACCAGCTGGAATAAGGGGTCTGTGTAAAGAGAAAAAATAAGTTAAATAACAGGTAGAAGAGAGCAGATTTTGGTAAACTTGTATTTAAGGAGTTTGTTAGAAGTGCATGAGAACGATTTGGTTCTGCACAGGTTCCTTATCTTGCCTAAACCTCAACTTCTCCATTTGTGAAACAAGAATAACATGTAATTCATATTTTCCTTGAAGTGAAGAATATGGTAACTTACAATGTTCCTTTTGAAAATCAAACATGGGCATCTGATACTATCAACTCTGCAACTGTAGCCTGCAAGACAAAACCTGAGGCCCGAAGCCAGGTTTTGATCTTCATCATGTGATTTACATTTGTTTTCCCATCCTGGCTTCTTACTGATCCATCCTCACATTTGTCCACATTTCCTCTGTCGCTTTCATTCTTATATGTCTTTTCACATGTTCTTCCCTCTGACTGTAATGGCTTTCCCTTATTTCCTTTCCTAGCCCGTCTGGTGAACATTATTATCCATTTAAACTCACATCATGTCGTCTCTTCCAGGAAGCCTCTGGAAGATACAGAGCCAAGCATTTTGACTTATTTCATGCTTTTCATACATTTTGATGATTATGTTTTTCATATTTTTCTATATCCCAGCATCATGTCTATGCCTAGGACATAGTAGACACTCAACAAATGTTTACTAAGTCAAATTCAGTTTGCAAACTAACGGACACAAACTCATCTACTATGCAGTAAATACTTTGGGTATCCAATATGTTCCAGGTTAAACATTAGACAGCAGTAATGTGGGTGCTGGTGATTGTGGTGGTGGTAACAGAAGTCATGAAATCTCCTTAGTGGAACTTGGAGAGCACCTAATTCAATAATTCTCATTGTCAGATAAGGTAACTAAGGCACAGAGAAATTAAGCATTTGTTTAAAGTCACAGAGTAATTCACAGCAGAGCAAACGAAGATCCTGCTTCTTGTGACCCTTAGCTCAGGCACATGTCCACATTACCTTCGGCTTTTGTGCTTATTATAATTATGATTATCCTGCCTCTTAGCCACACTGGTTAACTCTTATTTTTATAGTTTTAGCTACTATTATAAAAAATTAATATCCTCTTTCCCTCCCTTTATTATCACACTATATGGCTGCAACAAAGTCATAGCATATCTTTTCCCTTGTTTTTAAGATGGGTGTACAAAAAGTGACTTCCTAATATTTGAAGAGTTCATAAATTACAAATTCAGAACGTTCCCATTTCCACCCACCTCCTTTCCTGCGGTAGCAATTCTGGAGCCATTTGGTGATGATTTGTAAATCTTTGAACCTGTAACAGGAGAATGGATAATTCTAAGAGTGCAACTAAAAGAAATAGTTTGCGTCGTTTGGAATAATGAACCATTCTGTAATTGAATAGAAGACCTGAGACAGCATGAATGAGATCATGTCTATAAAACGGTCTGAGCCCCTCAGTGGCAGCCACTCCATAAATACAAGGTATTGTTCCAGCATTTGTAACACCACATAATATGAGCACTACTCATTGCGAGAGGAAAATGGTCTACATGAGGCTTCATAAATAAAGCGTGTGCTTGCTTCACTCCTCCTCTCACTGCTCCCAGCTCTGCTCTGGCCTCTGGTCCAGTATGTTTCCTTGTTTTCCATCTCGCCTCTTAAAATAGGCATGAAAACGTTAGAAATAACTCACAAAATGTGCCATTCATTTAGTAATGCATCAAATGTTTATTGAATACCTAATATTTGCCAGTAGTATGCTAGGTCCCAGGTAGGTTGTGGTCTCTGTCCACAAAATCTTATTCTCAACCTTCCCTTTGGCCCTAAGAAGCTGTGGCTGCATGTGCTTATTTTCACCACACTGGGACACCTCTCTTGTGTTGTAATAAGGAACTGAGCCATATGAGTGATTAGGAGAGAAATATTGCAGACAGAAAGAAAAGTGAGTGCAAAGATCCCGAGATTTAGGTACGCTGAGGCATTCTATTAGGTTTTTGCCTTTCGGCAAAAACAATTAATTTTGCACCGTTCTAGTAGGATCAGAGCAGAGGCCTGTCTGCCTAGAGGATAGTGAGTAAGGGGTACAGCAGCAGGAAAGGAGGTGAGAAGGTAGTCAGAGGTTAAATTATTCAGGGCATTGCTGGCCAGGGTAAGGAATGGTGGGTGTTCCCTGCGATAAATTGACGACTCCTGTCTAGACTACTTGCAGAGCTTCTCGCTGCCCTTCCTGCTGCCAGGGTCTTTTCTGTTCAGTCGTCCTTGTGTATCTGACTTTGAAATCTCCATCCAATATTGGGGTCAGATTATGCCATATCCATTTTCAAACTTCACAATGGCTGTCTGCCTAACACTCAAAAAACTAAGTTCAGGTGACTCTTCATGGTAGTGAAACATCCTAGTAGCAGATGGAAGCCTACGTTTTCCAGTCCTACTCTCCGTTATACCTGTCCACTCTTCCTGTGCTCTGACTGCATCAGACAACATGGCGTTCCTTGAAAATGCGCAGCTCTTCGGCTCTTGTTCAGCATTGCCCATCCCATTCCCTCGATCTTCTTCCTCTTCTTCATTGTTCATTCTTCAGAATGAAGCTCTAAGGCCACACACCCTTCAAATCTGCCCTTACAGCCAAGCTCCCTTCCCCGTGTTCAGCACCAGGGTTCCATTTATGCTGTGTTTAATTCTGCCTCGAAGAGTATAACTTGTGAGCATGTCAGGTTCCAGTGACAGCATCAGGTTTTGGGGAACAGGGATTTTGATCTTAGTTATTCTCAAGTCTCCAGCACTGTGCACGGTCTGGCATAGGACCAGCCCTCAGGAAAGGTTTGTTAAGTGACTGATTATCTTCATGTCAGCAAACAGTTATGGAACTAACATTTGTTGAGGATTCCCATGGGCTTAGTCCTGGGGTAGGAAACTTACGCAGATTATATTATTTAATCTTCACAACAACCTAGGAGTCGGTGCTGTCACTGATGCAATTTACAGAGGAAAAAACCAGAAACTTAAAAAGGTAAGAACGCTAACCATGTTCAGTCTAATACCAAAGTCTGTGCTCTCAACTATTACATTAGACAAACTCTCTAAGATCATTATGCTCCATTTCCCTGGAGGTCAGAGCCAATTCAAAGCAAGATGGAGAGATTCTAGTTGGCTATAAAGAGGGACTTCCTGGAAATTAAGGTTTTTCAGTTCTAGAATGGGTTGCTAAGGGCATTGATGCATAAAGGGAAGATTGCCATGACCCTCCCAGAAGGTGGATAGGATTCCTCACTCTACAGGTAATGCTTTGAAAGCTCTTTCTCCTGAATTTACCCTAACAAGCTATATCTTACCCAGAGAGAATAAAGGTCTCAGATCCATATTCAGAAGTCCCTGGTTCTAATTCTGGCTCTTAGTATGACTTATCTACAAAATCTATAGTTTCTTTGCCTTTGAAATGGCCATGATAATATGTTCTCTAATTACAGAGCTTTAAAAAATTGACAGGGCTGGCCATCTTCCTTTCTCCTTCTAATAACATATACTAAGTAGATATTTTACTCACAGTAAACTTCAGGTACACTAGACATAGACATGTGACAGTCTCTATCATTGTCAAGGAGTCTGTGTTAGATTTGAGAAGACAAGTCATGCATACAAAGAATCGTAATACTAATCAGCATATGATAAACCCCAAAGAAGGACCTTGCATGTAGAAAATGCTGAATAAGTGTTTGTGGATGGCTAACTAGCTGAGTTAATTAAATAATTCAAGAAATATTTGTCAGGCATTACTAAGTTTCTGGTGTCCTATGCTGTAAAAAATTATGGGAAGATGGACCATTGATGTCTGGAGTGACCTGAATTGGCTTCACTAAGGAGGTGTATTTGAGAAGAATCTGTGAAGCCCAGGCTCCAGGAAAGAAGGGTCTTTATTTAATTTGCCATTGCATACCTGAATCCAGGACAGTGTTGGCAAGTGTAAGCACTTTCTACATATTTGTCTAATGAATGAATAAATACAATTGCTATGGCCAGGTGACAAGTACATGTAATAAGTAGGAGCAAAGCTAGCTTTGTTGTAAAACATCCACACCCACACATGCACAAGTCAGAGGAACACCACTCAGCTCCAAGAGACACTACTGCCTTCTGGGTCTCAATTTTCTCATCAGAAAACTTTTGAAGCTGTCCTGGACAATCTCAGAGGCTCTCTTCCCTCTACCGTTTTGTGCTATATCTTGCATTGCTTGCAGTCATTAGAAGTCATCACCATGATTAATATGTTCTAAGACCTGCAGGATGGGTGGGTTTCTCTATGTGCGCCTTTCTGCTATCAGAGCAGAAAGCACCCTTCAGCTCTCAGAGATGGGCTTCAGCATGGGCACCTGCTCACACCAGGCTTGATGGTCTGGTCCCCAGAGACAAAGGCTCATGAATTTCACGGCAGTGCCTGGAACATGAATCCTGGACAGGATTCAGGTAGCAGGTAGGAGGATGTTGTCACTCAGAAGTTGATTTCACTCAATCAATGGAAAATTCCATTCCATCCAAGATCTGATGCCACAGGGATCCAGAATAAAGCTTTTGTTTCTAAAAACATTGAGGCAGAGCCCATGGAAGGAGGTTCTCCGAAGCCCTACAGATGCAAGACTGAGAAACATTTTACTATATGGCCTTCTCAAAATTATTTACTTTCCCTGGTCCTTTCTCTATGTCCCTTAGAAAAGATGCTAGGGGGTAATAGAGGATTTGAGATCCTCCCAGGTACAGTGGAGGGAGGTTTTTTCATCCACAAGCACTGCATCTCTTATACTCAGCAGTGCCCTCAAAACAATTATGTGACAAGGGACATTCATTGTTATCATTTTTCAGTTCTGATTTCTTCTCTAAAATGGACACAATGCCATCTACCTCCTGATGCTGTTTTAATAATGAGTAAATTAATTCTTGAGAAAATTTGAAAAGGACAACAGAGTAAAATAGAGGAAACAGTAGACTTCAGAGTCTCTTGGACCTGTGTTCTGATACTTGCTCTATTCCAAGCTGCATAACCTTGGACAAGTTATTTTACTTCTTGAGCATCAACTGTCCAATTGGACAAATGGAAATATCTTGAAAGATTATTACAGGGATTAAATGAGATACCCTACAAGAAGTATCTTACACAGCACCAGGCACATGGTTGTATGCAGTAAATGTTTTCTTTTTTTTTTTTTTTTTTTTTTTTTGAGACGGAGTTTCACTCATGTTACCCAGGCTGGAGTGCAATGGCGCAATCTTGGCTCACCGCAACCTCCGCCTCCTGGGTTCAGGCAATTCTCCTGCCTCAGCCTCCTGAGTAGCTGGGATTACAGGCACACACCACCATGCCCAGCTAATTTTTTGTATTTTTAGTAGAGACGGGGTTTCACCATGTTGACCAGGATGGTCTCGATCTCTTGACCTCGTGATCCACCCGCCTAGGCCTCCCAAAGTGCTGGGATTACAGGCTTGAGCCACCATGCCCAGCCGCAGTAAATGTTTTCTGACTCCTTTTCTCTCTTTACAAATATAATTCATAAATGTGTCAGTAAGATGTACCGTGCATTGTAGTGTTTCTCCTTCTAAAAGGTTGAGTGTGCTCTGGCTTTACTGGGAGTTTTAAGGTAAGACAGACAAGGGGAAATTAGTCTTATCCAAGGGAACCCATGAGACCTGCCAGGATTGTGGAAGAAGAAAAACCAGTATCTCAAGCCTAACTCCAAGAAAACTTTCACTTTTCATTATTTTTTTAAGGATGGATAAAATGCCTTTATTAAAACCAACAGTCACCACATTTCAAAAACTAGTGACATAGATTTGAATAAGAGGTTTTTTTGACACTTTTTTTTTTCTTATACTTTAAGTTCTGAGATACATGTATAGGACATGCAGGTTTGTTACATAGGTATACACGTGCCAGTGTGGTTTGCTGCACCCATCAACCCATCATCTACATTAGGTATTTCCCCTAATACTATCTTTCCCCTGAACCCCACCTGCCAACAAGCCCCAGTGTGTGACATTCCTCTCCCTATGTCCATGTGTTCTCATTGTTCAACTCCCACTTATGAGTGAGAACATATGATGTTTGGTCTCTGTTTCTGTGTTAGTTTGTTGAGAATGATCATTTCCAGCTTCTTCCATGTCCTTACAAAGGACATGAACTCATCATTTTTTATGGCTGCATAGTATTCCATGGTGTATATGTGCCACATTTTCATTATCCAGTCTATCATTGATGGGCATTTGGATTAGTTCCAAGTTTTTGCCATTGTGAATAGTGCTGCAAGAAACATATGTGTGCATATGTCATTATAGTAGAATGATTTAAAATCCTTTGAATATATACCCAGAAATGGGGTTGCTGGGTCAAATGGTATTTCTATTTCTAGATCCTTAAGGAATTGCCACACTGTCTTCCACAATGGTTGAACTAATTTACACTCCCACCAATGTTGTAAAAGCATTCCTGTTTCTCCACATCCTCTTCAGCATCTGTTGTTTCTTGACTTTTTAGTGATCACCATTCTAACTGGCATGAAATGGTAACTCATTGTGGTTTTGATTTGCATTTTGCTAATGACCAGTGATGATGAGCTTGTTTTCATATGTTTGTTGGCCACATAAATGTCTTCTTTCCAGAAGTGTCTATTCATATTCTTCACTCAGTTTTTAATGGGGTTGCTTTTCTCTTGTAAATTTATTTAAGTTCCTTGTAGATTCTGAATATTAGCCCTTTATCAAATGGATAGATTGTAAAAATTTTCTCCCATTCTGTAGGTTGCCTATTCACTCTGATGATAATTTATTTTGTTGTGCAGAAGCTCTTTAGTTTAATTAGATTTCATTTGTCAATTTTGGCCTTTTTTGCCCTTGCTTTTGATATTTTAGTCATGAAGTCTTTGACCATGCCTATGTCCTAAATGATATGGCTTTAGGTCTTATGTTTAATTCTTTAATGCATCTTGAGTTAATTTTTGTATAAGGTATAAGGAAAGGGTCCAGTTTCAGTTTTCTACATATGGCTAGTCAGTTTTCCCAATACATTTTATTAAATAGGGAATCCTTTTCTCATTGCTTGTTTTTGTCAGGTTTGTCAAAGATCAAATGGTTGTAGATGTGTGGCATTATTTCTGAGGCCTCTGTTCTATTCCACTGGTCTATATATCTGTTTTGGTACCAGTAGTATCATGCCGTTTTGGTTACTGTAACCTTGTAGTATAGTTTGAAGTCAGGTAGGGCGAACCTCCAGCTTTGTTCCTTTTGCTTAGGATTGTCTTTGGCTATATGGGCTCTTTTTTGGTTCCATATGAAATTTAAAGTAGTTTATTCTAATTCTGTGAAGGAAGTCAATGGTAGCTTGATGGGGATAGCATTGAATCTGTAAATTACTTTGGGCAGCATGGCTATTTTCATGACATTGATTCTTCCTAACCATGAGAATGGAATGTTTTTCCATGTGTTTGTGTCCTCTCTTATTTCCTTGAGCAGTGGTTTGTAGTTCTCCTTGAAGAGTTTCTTCACATCCCTTGTGAATTGTATTCCTAGGTATTTTATTCTCTTTGTAGCAATTGTGAATGGGAGTTCACTCATGATTTGGCTCTCCATTTGTCTATTATTGGTGTATAGAAATGCTTGTGATTTTTGCACATTGATTTTGTATACTGAGTTTTTGTTGAAGTTGCTTATCAGCTTAAGGAGATTTGGGCTGAGATTCTGGGGTTTTCTAAATATACAGTCATGTCATCTGCAGAGACAATTTGACCTCCTGTCTTCCTATTTGAATGCCCTTTATTTCTTTCTCTTGCCTAATTGCCCTGGCCAGAACTTTCAATACTATGTTGAATAGGAGTATCAAGAGAGGGTAACTTGTCTTGTGCCAGTTTTCAAAGGGAATGCTTCCAGCTTTTGCCCATTCAGTAGGATATTGACTGTGGGTTTGGCATAACTAGCTCTTATCATTTTGAGATATGTTCTATCACTAACTAGTTTATTGAGAGTTTTTAGCATGAAGGAGTGTTAAATTTCATTAAAGGTATTTTCTGCATCTATTGAGATAATCATGTAGTTTTTGTCATTGGTTCTCTTTATGTGATGGATTATGTTTATTGATTTGCATATGTTGAATGAGCCTTGCATCCCAGGGATGAAGCCAACTTGATTGTGGTGGATAAGCTTTTTGATGTGCTGCTGGATTCAGTTTGCCAGTATTTTATTGAGGATTTTTGCATTGATGTTCATCATCAGGGATATTGGCCTGAAATTTTCTTTTTTGGTTGTGTCTCTGCCAGGTTATGATATCAGGATGATGCTGGCCTCATAAAATGAGTTAGGGAGGGGTCACTTCCTTTCTATTGTTTGGTATAGTTTCAGAAGGAATGGTACCAGCTCCTCTTTGTACCTCTGGTAGAATTCGGCTGTGATTCCATCTGGTCCTGGGCTCTTTTTGGTTGGTAGGCTATTAATTACTGCCTCAATTTTAGTATTTGTTGTTGGTCTATTCAGAGATTTGACTTCTTCCTGGTTTAGTCTTGGGAGGGTGTATATGTCTAGGAATTTATCCATTTCTTCTAGAATTTTTAGATTATTTGTATGGAGGTGTTTATAGTATTCTCTGACAGTAGTATGTATTTCTGTGGGATTAGTGGTGATCTCCCCTTCATCAATTTTTTTTTTGTGTCTATTTGATTCTTCTCTCTTTTCTTCTTCATTAGTCTGGCTAGCGGTCTATCTATTTTGTTAATCCTTAAAAAAAATCAGCTCCTGGATTCACTGATTTTTTTTTCTGAAGGGTTTTTTTGTGTGTCTTTCTCCTTCAGTTCTGCTCTGATCTTAGTTATTTCTTGTCTTCTGTTAGCTTTTGAATTTGTTTGCTCTTGCTTCTCTAGTTCTTTTAATTGTGATGTTAGGGTGTCAATTGTAGATCTTTCCTGCTTTTTCCTGTGGGCATTTAGTGCTATGAATTTCCCTCTACACACTGCTTTAGCTGTGTCCCAGAGACTCTGGTACATTGTGTCTTTGTTCTCATTGGTTTCAAAGAACTTATTTATTTCTGCCTTAATTTCATTATTTACCCAGTAGTCATTCAGAAGCAGGTTATTTGTTCAGTTCCCATGTATTTGTGCCATTTTGAGTGAGCTTCTTAATCTTGAGTTCTAATTTGATTGCACTGTGGACTGAGAGACTGTTTGTTAAGATTTCCATTTTTTTGCATTTGCTGAGGAGTGTTCAACTTCCAATTATGTGGTCAGTTTTAGAATAAGTATGATGTGGTGCTGAGAAGAATGTATATTCTGTTGATTTGGGTAGAGAGTTCTGTAGATGTCTATTATGTCTGCTTGGTCCAGAGCTGAGTTCAAGTTGTTAATATCCTTGTTAATTTTTTGTCTCATTGACCTGTCTAATATTGACAGTGGGATGTTAAAATCTCCCACTATTATTGTGTGGGAGTCTAAGTCTCTTTGTAGGCCTCTAAGGACTTGCTTTATGAAGCTGGGTGCTTCTTTATTGGGTGTATATATATTTAGGATAGTTAGCTCTTCTTGTTGCATTGATCCCTTTACCATTATGTAATGTCTTTCTTTGTCTTTTTTGATCTTCATTGGTTTAAAGTCTGTTTTATTGGAGACTAGGATTTCAACCCCTGCTCTTTTTGCTTTCCATTTGCTTGGTAAATATTCCTCTATCCCTTTATTTTGAGCCTATGTGTATCTTTGCACGTGAGATGGGTCTCCTGAATACAGCACAGCAATGGGTCTTAACTCTTTATCCAATTTGCCAGTATGTGTCTTTTAATTCAGGCATTTAGACCATTTACATTTAAGGTTAATATTGTTATGTGAAAATTTGATTCATCATTATGATGTTAATTGGTTATTTTGTACATTAGTTGATGCAGATTCTTCATAGTGTCAATGGTCTTTACAGTTTGGTATGTTTTTGTAGTGGCTGGTACTGTCTTTTCCTTTCCATATTTAGTGCTTCCTTCAGGAGCTCTTTTGAGGCAGGCCTGGTAATGACAAAATCTCTCAGCATTTGCTTGTCTGTAAAGGATTTTATTTCCCCTCACATATGAAGCTCAGTTTGGCTAGATATAAAATTCTGGGTTGAAAATTCTTTTCTTTGAGAATGTTGAATATTGCCCCCCACTCTCTTCTGGCTTATAGGGTTTCTGCAGAGAGATCTGCTGTTAGTCTGATGGGCTTCCCTTTGTGGGTAAGCTGACCTTTCTCTCTGGCCCTTAACATTTTTTCCTTCATTTCAACCTTGGTGAATCTGACAGTTATGTTTCTTGGGGTTGCTGTTCTCGAGAAGTATCTTTGTGGTGTTGTCTGTGTTGGCCTGTTCTGCTAGGTTGGGTTAGTTCTCCTGGATAATATTATGAAGAACGTTTTACAGCTTGTTTCCTTTTTCCCCATCACTTTCAGGTACACCAATCAAATAAATGTAGGTTTGGTCTTTTCACATAGTCCCATATTGGAAGCTTTATTCATTTCTTATCATTCTCTCTCTCTTTTTTTTTTCTAATCTTGTCTTCATGCTTTATTTCATTAGTTGATCTTCAATCTCTGATATCCTTTCTTCTGCTTGATCAATTTGGCTGTTTATACTTGTGTATGCTTCACAAAGTTCTCATGCTGTGTTCTTCAGCTCCTTCAGGTCATTTATGTTCTTTTCTAAACTGGATATTCTAGCTAACAATTCCCATAACCATTTTTCAAGGCTCTTTGCTTCCTTGCATTGGGTTAGAACATGCTCCTTTAGCTCAGAGGACTTTGTTATTGCCCACCTTCTGAAGCCTACTTTTGTCAATTCGTCAAACTCATTCTCTGTCCAGTTTTGTTACTTTGCTGTTGAGGAGTTGTGATCCTTTGGAAGATAAGACGTGTACTGGTTTTTGGAATTTTCAGGCTTTTTGCACTGTTTTTTCCTCATCTTTGTGGATTTATCTACCTTTGGTTTTTGATGTTGGTGACCTTCAGATAGGATTTTTGTGTGGATGTCCTTTTTGTTGATGTTACTGCTATTCCTTTCTGTTTGTTAGTTTTCCTTCTAACAGTCAGACCCCTCTGCTGCAGGTTTGCTGGAGGTCCACTCAAGACCCAGTTTGCCTGGGTATCATCAGATGAGGCTGTAGAACAGCAAAGATTGCTGCCTGTTCCTTCCTCTGTAAGCTTTGTCCTAGAGGGGCACCTGCCAGATGCCAGCTGGAGCTCTCCTATATGAGGTATCTGTCAATCCCTGCTGGGAGGTGTCTCCCCATCAGGAGGCATGAGGGTCAGGGACCCACTTGAGGGGGCAGTCTATCTTTTAGCAGAGCTCAAGTTCTGTGCTGGGAGATCTGCTGTTCTCCTCAGAGCTGGCAGGCAGGAATGTTTAAGTCTGCTGAAGCTGTGGCCACAGCCACTCCTTACCCCAGGTGCTCTGTCCAAGGTAGATGGGAGTTTTATCTATAAGCCCCAGACTGGGGCTGCTGCCTTTCTTTCAAGAGAGTATGAATTTAGAGAGCTACTTTTCATTATTATTATTTTAATGATAGCACTTCTGGCTCTGTCAAGAGCATAGCAACAGTCCCAATCCTCCTTCAACTCAGCCATTAGATTATCAAGTCCAGGCAGAAAGATGAAAATTTTCATTTTTTTTAGGGCTTCCATCAGATATTCCTGGGATTCATGTGGATCTCAACATCTTGTATATTCATCCCCTTCCAAGTAGCACCTCCACATGGAGAGAGGTTCTTCCAAAATATTGGGATCAAAGATACCCTGATACCAAGTAAGTTTTATCCAACAGCCAGCTACCAGGCATCAGGATAAAGAGACACCAGGTACGTAAATCCCAAGCAAGGACTATAGTTCACATGTACTAGTGATTACTCCCTTGCTAAACAATTAACCTTGATTACCTCTTCTGATCATCAAAGTAATGCTCAGAGGTAGGTCACTTTACTTTCTACGTTTTCTAAATAAAGACTTAAGCTTAAAGAGCTCAAGTATGTTACCTAAGCTCAATACACTAGTAAAGGACACAGCTGAGATTCGAATCTGGCTGGCTGGCTGCACAGTACTTGCCCTTAAACTCAATCCAATCCTGTCTTTCAAAGACACAAGCCTCTGTCCTGGGAATACCCAGAAGGTAACACTAAGGCCCTTTGAACTCATGCTCAGCATATGTTGACTTAATTCCCTCATTGCCCCACATGGGAGTTCCTACAGTCTGACTAAGTCAGTTTCTTCTGTAATGAGGGCTTTGGATAAGAATTTCATGGAGAAAAGCCAGGGGATCTGAAGCATACAAATAATGTATGTGTGTTTGAAGAGGATGGGAGACAGGGAAGAGCATTTTATCATTGATATTGCCTAGCATTGCCTATTGAAAAACAGACCAAATTTTAGTTAATATTATTGTTTTACATTTGTTGTTTATTGATTGCATTATTGTTTTTAAATTATCTACAGACAGTATAGCCCCATTGCCTACACCCAAAAGTGAATCACCCTCCTGCCCCACCTAAGGTACACTACTAGGCAAGAATAAAGATTCTAAGAATTCCTTCCCCTCTGCCCTAACCCCTACATTGGCCAGAGACCTTTGATTTCATGTGGTTTATATATTGGGGTTTGGACACAGCTTTGGATGAGAAACAGGCTCATGACTAAAAGAGAAATTGAAACTGCTAAGTTGGATGCTTTTTCTAGCACTCTGCCCAGTCTGGACATTGCATGGTTCTAAAGTGACTCTTCCCCAGGAGGGGCAACAAAAGCACTGACTTACTTAAATTCACAAGTTTCCCTGAAGGCCCTTTAAAAAAGACCATGCACATTCTGCACTTTATGGCAGTCATTCCTGATGTTTGGACTCAATGATGATACATTTTTAAAAAAATGAACAAAAAAATCTTCCACAATGTTCACTACTTACCAGGCACTGTGCTAGGGACTGACATTTCAGGGATGAGAAGAATAAACATGATTCTTGGTCTTAGGAGGCTTGGCAATAATAGGGAGGGAGAGAGAGCAACAAATAAGCCCAGATATATAGAATTACAAATTGAGGCAAATATTAAGAGGACAAAGATGGGCTGGGCGCAGTGGCTCAAGCCTGTAATCCCAGCACTTTGGGAGGCCGAGGCGGGTGGATCACGAGGTCAAGAGATCGAGACCATCCTGGTCAACATGATGAAACCCCGTCTCTACTAAAAATACAAAAAATTAGCTGGGCATGGTGGCGCGTGCCTGTAATCCCAGCTACTCAGGAAGCTGAGGCAGGAGAATTGCCTGAACCCAGGAGACGGAGGTTGCGGTGAGCTGAGATCGCGCCATTGCACTCCAGCCTGGGTAACAAGAGTGAAACTCCGTCTCAAAAAAAAAAAAAAAAAAAGGACAAAGATGATGTTAAAATAGTATGAACAAGAATAACAGACAGGATCATCATTTGGAGTGGGAAAGGGTAAGGAGAGCTTTCCTGATAAAATGATATATAATCAAAGACCGAAAAAAAATCAGTGGTAGATGGTCAAAGAGTGGGGAGAACAAAATTCCTGGTGGCAGGAACAGAACATACAAAAGCAGTGAGGTGGGAATGAATTAGGTCCTTTGAGAAAACGATGGGATGACTGAGTGGGCTGTAGCAACGAGTGGGAAGGTGTGGGCAAGGAGGAGGCCAGAGAGGAGGGCAAAGGCCACATCTCGCCAGACTCTGGAGGCCACAGCAAGGATTGAAGAAGTCCCTGTAAGGCTTTCAGTGAGAAAATGCCATGACCCAATTATTATTTTAGAAAGGCTTCTCTGGCTATGCCATGGAGAACTGAGTCACGAAAATTTCGCTGAGTAATCCTGAAATATCTTTATCACAAAAATAGTGTTCTCTTTGAATCTCAATGAGAACATTGTGGATTAAAGTTTTGGGGTTCGCCTGAGTCAGCTCTAAGCCTTTTGTGCACAGTAAAGCCCTGGGGGTTCAGTGCTTAGAAGATCACAGACACCTTTTGTAGAGTCCCATGCTACTGGCTGATGTGCCTCCCTCCTTCCTTCCTTCACTTGGTGAATCATAGCTTTTGTCCAAAGTGGGTAGATCCTCCTGCCAGCTCCCACCCTCCCCATCCCCATCAGAGAAGGCAGCTCTGCCAAGTCCCCCTCCAGAGTCAGGGACACCACCTGTCATGCTGCGTCCTCCTCCTACTCGGACATCTGACAGCTTCCACAACACGTGAGCAAGGAAAGCATAGACCATCAAAGCTAAGAGGACCTTAGAAGCCATCCAGATCAGCACCCAGTTTAAAAACAGATTGAGTAATAGGGTGCCCTTGAGAACACAGTTAGCTAGGGGCAGCGGTAGGTAGGGTGACCTACAAGGGAGCTGGGGTGATAAATATCTCTCTCACAGACTGGTCTTGGAATTTGATTTGAGATTTTGCAAGCATTAAAAGGTGCTCTAATTGGCATCCAGTGACCTGAGTTCCAGTCCTAACTCTAGAACTGGCCTGCTGTGTGACTTCGGACAAATTTCCTTCTTCTCTGACCTGCACTGCTTTCTTCTGGACCATGAGATGATTGGTCTAGCAAATGTCTCATGTCTGTTCAAGCTCCCTGGTTGCAAGATACAAGACTCTGGTAGGAGCTTAGAATAGGGAAGTCCTGGTGACAGAGGATATTTGACTGGCCTCCCACCAAGCTTGAAGAGACTAAAGGAACTGTTGCTATGACAGGGCCATCACCCCCACATCTACACACACATGAGAGTTTGCCCTCCCATCACCATCAACTCCAGACCCTACTCAGCTCTGCTCTTCCTGACAAACATCCCCTCACCCTTGGTAGTTTCTTACTCCCTCTTCCACATCAAAAGATATTCATCCTGTTGCTCATCTTCTGTGATTTTCAGTCACAGAGCGGGTCAATCTGCCACTACATCTTACATAAGGTATCAATGGCTTGTGAAGACAATAATAGTATTGAATGAGCCATCCACTTCATTTTCTTCTCCTCATTTAATCCTCTCCACCATCCTATAGTTTAAAAATGACACCAATAACAAAAACAAAAAAGAAAAAATGCATTTTATACATGAAAAGATGGCAGCCAAGAGAGATACAAGAGGTTGCCAAAATCATTAAGATCACTAGTAGTGCAAACAGGATTCAACCTTATCTCTAGGCCAAGATCATAACTAATTCACTATATGAATAGAGAATTAATACATAAACATCTCCCCTCCCTTCCCTGCCAAAACATAAGCACTTTTCCTTAAGTTCAAAGAGTGAGTTGTGGGAGATGACCCAGGGTGCTGAAGAATTAGTAATGAGAGACTTTGGGGTGAAGAGATTTCCAGCATGCCAGGCAGGCAGCCACCCATCCGCCTGGCCTTGATTTTGCATATGATGAAAGACACCTTGTCCCTTAATCAAGGAGGCTTCTCTTACTGGCCATCTCTCTTTCTCACCCTCTCACTCCCTTTTTCTATGCCACTCAATTGTCCAAAGTCTATTACTTTCATGTGCAGCTCTAAATGGATCATTCAGATGGCCCCCTGGCATCCCTGCCCCTGAATGAATGCACACACATAGATGCACGCATGTACATGCACATACATACATGCACACACACCCATATTTGCATGCATTTGCAGTCACTAAAAAAGTAAATGATAGAAGCACTGTGTATATTACTGAGTTCATATTATTGTGAATTTGAGTATATGAGGGGATGGGCTTGTTTTGTGGGTTTATGAGCAGTATCTATGGGAATATTTATAAAGAATGTGAGCTTCCCTCTTCTAGTACTGCCTCTCTATTCCTTGAGGGCAGAGTAAATTTTAGGAATAAGATAGAAAACAGGTCCTTATTTCATGGCAGTGAATGCAATTTTCCCCCGTACACTTAGTCCTTTGGCTACATGAGAGATGTTGATCCAGCCTCCTGTTTCAAGGTGCAGCTACTCCATAAGGCACTGAGATGCTTTGCACAGTGGTTTTTCTCCCTGCACACAGACGTGACAGTGCACTCTCATTTCCCAGGTCAGTGTCTTCTCCTCAGATATATCCCCTCTCTAGGCAGAGGACGCTCAATCTCTTCTACTCCTGTAAAACTCTTTCCATCACTCCCTCAAAAAACAAACAAAAAAAGACCATGTTTCTCCTTCCTATGGTCATCTGGGATAGTGCAGCATAATTCTCTTCAAAGGCCCAAGTCATAAATGTTGGCTCCCTTCCTTGGATTACAGTAGGAAAAAAGATGTCAATGCAAACTAATATATTTTCTAAGTAACTTGCTCTTTCTCATAAACTTGTTAAAAGTCAGAAAAGAGTCTGGAGCTGGAAAAATTGATCTCATAGAGGCAGTGAATAGAATGGTGATGACTAGAAGCTAGGAAGGGTAGTGGGAAGATGGGGGATGAAGAAGTGTTGGTTAATGGGTACAAAAATATAGTTAGATAGAAAAAATAAGTTCTAGTGTTCAAAAACACGATAGGGCAACTATAGTTAACAGTGATTTATTGTACATTTCAAAATAGCTAAAAGAGAAGATTTAGAATGTTCCCAACCAAAGAAATGATGAACGTCTGAGGTGATGAATATCACAATCACCCAGATTTAATCATTACACATTGTATACAGATGAAAATATCACATGTAGCCCCTAAATATGTACATTTATTATATATCCATGAAAATTAAAAAACACAGAAAGAGTTTGGAAAAGCTAAGTGGGGTATAAAGTGGGGGGGAGTCTGTATTTTTACACCACTGATAGGGAACATATAATGATTAAGAAATAATATGGAGCTGTTTCAGGAAGGAGCTAAGATAACGTAGGCAAACACTGAGTGTCATACTTGGCACGTAATTAGTGCTCAGTAAAACATTTGTTTCTGTGAGTGTGTGTGTGTGTGTGTGTGTGTGTGTGTGTGTATGTGTGTGTGTGTGTTCATGAAGCCCTGCAAGGTCCCTGTGGCCCCTTGGGTTGGAACAGAATAAGGGACAGCACTCTCATTCTCTCTGAGACAAGTGATTTCCAGAAGCACTTTTCACTACTCTAAGGCCCGAGCTGAGATTATAATTAATAGCTCTTCCTCACTCAACCCAGATTTCTTTCTCTCATGCTCCAAAACTCTGGCAGCCTGTGCACTTCATTTTTGTTTGGCCAGAGGGGCAATTTCCATTGGCTGAGGTGCCCGGTGCCCCTCTGCCATAGCAGAGCTCATTAAATGCACGGCCTGTCCTGGGCAGGTGCTTATGGAGGCCTGAGTGCTTAAGGCTTCCAGAGTGGTCTGGCTCCAGCCAAATCTATTGGTGGGGTGAGGGTAGCCAAGGCCTGCCAGCCTTGGTCACACTTATTCACACTGCTCATAGCAGCCAAACTCCAGTGGGATTTAGTCAAGATGGGTCACATGCCTTCATAGAGTTTACAAAAAATCCAAAGTAATTCTTTGCATAATATAGTAAAATGAAAACCATTTTGGTTTCAGATTAAGCAGCCCCACATGGATTTGAGATTTCGTTCTGACAGGCACAGGTTTTGAGACCTTGGGCAAGATTTCTGACCTACCATCACGGGGCTGGGTGCTTTGACCTTGCTCTTCCAAGCACTATGTGCTTACCCACATTATGGAACTGTCTCCACTGAACTGTAATCATCCATTTACTTATTTCCATCTCCACTAGACTATAAGCTCATTGAGGGTATGGACCATGCCTTGTTTACCAATGTAATCTCCGTGCCTAACAATATACCTTCATTGTAGTGCTCAGTAAAGTATTAGGTGGGTGAGTTAACAAGCTGGTGGGTGGATGGATGGATGGATGGATGGATGCATGGATGGATGGATGGATGGATGGATGGATGGATTCATGGATGGATGAATATGTCTAAAGTAAATGTTCTCTAATCTATCAATGGACAGAAATTTCACTCCCCAATCTGTCAATGGACAGAAATACCACCTACATCCTAGAGAGGTTATGGAGATTAAATACAATGAGAATCTCTAAATCCTTGTCACAGTCCTTGGTATATGAAAGATGCTGAACAAAAACTGACCCCTCTCCTTTGTCTATCCATCTTGCCCACAAGGTGGACAACTTCACTATATCTTACTAGGTAGTGATTATCCATTTGTGAGCTTTCAGCTTTCTAATTCCTTACATATGACCAGGATAATCTTTAAAAACTACAAATCTGGTCACTTTATCCATCCACTAAAAACCATCAAGGATCCCAACAATTAGTGATCAAAGCAAATTTTCCATCTATCAGGTATCAGAACACTCAGTGTAGCCCACAGAGTCCTGCCCGAGTTGCTTCTCACCCACCTCTCCAGACCTGGGTTATTCCCCTCTGCCTCCCAGCCACACTGGCCTTATTCCGCACATTGGGCTTCGGACACACTGGAACACTCACTTTCTCCTCAGGACTTCACATGCCTTGCGCCTGCCTCCTGCCTGCAATGGCTCCCCACTCAAGCTAAATCAGAACTTCCTTTTATACACACTCAGAGCTTCACAGAATTTTTTCCCTTCATTAAATACAGTTTATGATATTTGTGTGATTACATGATTAGTGCCAGTCTCCAACATGGATTCTGTCTTCTTTGCTATATCCTTACCAACTAGCATATTATCCTGACAAAGACAAAGGTATTGATGACTATTTGTTGGTGAAATCCTAAGTTTTCCCCAAACCCTATTCTCATTCAAGCCCCCGCACTACACACACTCACCAGCAAAGGTGTGTACATTTTCCTTTTGAATCTACATTTAGGGAGTAGCCATTGCATTTTTGCCCCTCAGCTTGGTATGCTCCCTGGCAAGCTGTAGCTGACACATGTTCTATTAGAAGCTCAGCATTCGTAAGTCCTGGGGAACTTTAGATATTTCTTATTCAGCTCCACTCTTCGTCAGTGCACTGGCCATGTGCTGTAGCCCACGTCTCTGTGCCCACTTTGTCTGCTTCCTTCCTCCGCATCATGGCAATTACATCCTAGGATTCATTGGAAGGGGAAATAGGCAGCTGAAGCAAATTATGGAGAAAGCAGAAATGGTCTTCCTGCATTCAAAACATCACCACATTTGCTGCCTTTCAGGTGATACAGGTCAATAGATGATTCCCTAGAAGAGAAGTAAGACAAGGCCCCCTGAATCCAGCCATGAGCTGAGTCTAAACATAAAATCCTCTGGAACCAATCAAGGCAAAGTTCAGAACATGCATTCACTGAGGAAAGAAATGCACAAAGGTGACTGAGAAACAGGTACCTACGCAGCTTTGAAGAAAAGAGATGCAATATTCTGAGCAGCATCCTTTGGAACAAAAGCTCCTGTTTAGACTTTTTGGATCAAGTCACACTAGAGAAAGGACTTTTGTCCTACAGGGAACTCCCTAGTCATGTCCTTTTTTTTCCTTTTTATTTATAAAGACTAGTGTCTGGGCACTTGGAAAGAGAGTTATTTACAGCATGCCACTTGGAATCAAAGAATAAATACGCCCCTGGGTTTGAAAGCATAGTCCCTAAATTGAATAGAGGGAAAAGTAGGTGTTTAGAGAAAGGCAGACTGGAACCTCTGTGCATCCACAACCTGGCTGGCTGGCCCTGCTTCATTCCCACTTTCTTTCTGTGACTGTTTCTTTTCCGATAAACAGGAAGATCTGTGTGCCATATCAATAGGGTTGATATGAGGCTTCAACTTGATAATACAATATCTAGAGAGGCCCTTGAAAAGGTCAGCCCCTTTCCAAATTCTCTTCTCACATAACTCAGATTTGGTGAGTTCCTTGGAAAACTTTGAGCTTATGGAGCCTGCCAAATTGGATGAGAACCATCATGAACAATTTCCTCACTGGTTATGTTGGAGTTCCTGCCATTGGCTGGAGCAAAAATTTGCATTAGGAAGTCAGTCTTTTGATCCTTGCTGCCTGAATTAGACCTAAAGTGAAATCTAGTTCCAAATTGGAATTATACATCATTTCCTTGAGAAAAGTATATAGGAAGTCATTTAAGGTACACATATACATCTAGAGTGATATTTCTTAAAATTATTCACTTGGGTATCCAATTAGTCATTGAGACGTGACACCTATTCATTTAAATTGCCTCTCTGAGTTGACATT
Source organism: Sapajus apella (assembly GCF_009761245.1). Taxonomy (NCBI): domain Eukaryota; kingdom Metazoa; phylum Chordata; class Mammalia; order Primates; family Cebidae; genus Sapajus; species Sapajus apella. The sequence continues at coordinate 4,753,721 of NW_022437016.1, read as the reverse complement.
TTATCTCCATTTCTGCAGCCATTCCTCAATCCAGGCTTCAACCATTCAGTTTATAGATATTTTTGAGCATCTAACCATGTGTTGTAGGTCTTCAATACCTCTGGCTGGATTTCTGCAGCAATCTCCAAGCCAGGCCCTCAATGCCAATTCCTCTTTCATGAGCCATAAGAATTATTTTCTTAAAATCCTGTTCTTATACTGTCACTCCCCTGTTTCCTATTGCCTATCAATAAATCATACTATTGGCTTCTAGGTAAGTCCAAACTTCACTGTCTAATTGAAAGGCTCTCCAAAATCTAACTTTACCCCATCCATCCAGACCCCTCCCTATGTCCCCTGCTCACCAGTCACCTCGGAATTATTTTTCTCATTCTCAAACAAGTCATGTTGAGCCCCAGTTCTGTGCTTTTGCTTATGTTCTTACCTTTCCTGAAATGTATTCTCTTGGTATGTGCCTGTTGTTGTAGTGTATATATGTTTTCAGATCTTATCCCCTACTCTCGTAAGGCTTATTACCACTTTTTCTAATATCCCCTCCTATTCTTCAAGATCACTTTAAATCCAGTCTCATCCAGGAGGCTTTCGTTAATCTCTCCAGTGCATTTGACCTTTCTTCTCTAAACTCTAAATACACTTATAATCAGTCAAAAGAAAACTACTACTTAATTATTCTCAAATGATTCATATATTACTTTGTTTTGGTTGTTGTTATTGCTTTTCTTATATTTTGTTCTGTGCTTTCAAAATGAAAATGACTGCTGAGTGTTGCCCTGACATGCCAAGTTCTCAGGCAGTTGCTGGCTGGATCTCATGAGTTTGGGGGAAAGTTTTAAAACTGACTTCCTGTGCCTCTGCCCATCTGCTCACTTCTTTGCTAGCTCTGCCCAGAACATTCATTGCAATACTTTTTTACCAGTGAGCAGGGTTACTGTGTCACTTATTCTGTGCTTGTGCTCCCTTTTGCCCTCTCTTTGTTCTATGGTCAGTCATATGCTTACCATCACAGGTGGCTAATTCAGGGACTGCCATCTGTGCAGATCCAGCCACATCTTTCTATTTCATCTCCCTCCTGCCTACAACCAGATGAGTAGTTGGGTGGCATACACTCTGCAGATCTTGGGTTCCCTGATCAGAACAGAAAGAGTGGCTTAGGCCTTCAACCGTTCTAACAGGAATAAGAGAATTCCTGACCATCACAAGGAAGGTGACTTGAAGCAGCTTTGCAATGTGTGATTTTAACCTCTATCCATACCCTTCACTATCTGATAGAGTTATTCCTTTTATAGACGTCCCAGAAATTTATGTCAGAGCAGCACATATAGATCATCTTCTCTAATCTTTTTAATTGACACATGATAAAATAATAACTCAAAAAATGTGATTTTTCTGAATGTCTCAGATCAAAGTGAAGACAGAACCTGAACACAGATCCTTAGTCTCTTTACCCTACACAGTTTCAAGGATGACCTGCTCCTGTGCACACAGTGGACAGTTTAACTTCTTTTGGCTCCCATGCCTGTATCCCACGAGAAAGACAGCCTCTGATGCAAAAAATGACAAATTAAATTCATAAATCCCATTTTAGTTCAAAAGTATTCGTGTGGTTTGTGGGAAGGAAAATCTTACGTTTGAAGGAAGGTGATTGACACACAATGGTGTGGCTGGTGACTACACTGTGAGTCAATGGGAATCTTCTTCTGTCCATGAATCCTGGAAATGGATCTCAGACCCTCGATGTGCTCAAGGATAGGCTGAAAGTGGAAACGCCTGGCATGGCTGGAGGGCCACAAAATGTCCTAAAATAATTAGAGAAGGAAGTCAGGAGTGACACGTTAGCTTCTTCAACTCTCATAACGCAAGGGTGTAAAGCACATAAGGTCCACAATGAAATGCTGGATTTGAAACAGAAAAAAAAAAATCACAAAACCAAATATCCAAAAACCACTTGCAGTTGTAACTTTCATTTCAATTCACAGATGATTTAATTCCACTTAAAGCTCAGCTCAAATTTCACTGTTTCTCTAAGACTTTTCTCAATCCTCACTGTCAAGTACATTTTTTTATCTAAAATATCATCATAGAAGTTTGTTAATATTTCACCGTGGGCTTGTGTGCCTTGTGGCTTAGCTATTTATGTATTTGTCTGTCTTTCCCACTAGATTGAGAGATTCTTTGGGACAAGAAATCCCTTAATATGCATTTGTATCTCCTTTAGTTAGGACGGCAAGTATGCAATGTTCTGCTTGCTTCTCCCTCATTTCTTGCTCCAGGCAGACATTGATAATCAATCACAGCATTTCTTACCAAAATGTTTGGAAAAGACCTCAGAACCCTTTATAACAAAGCCCCCTGGACTTTCTGTGTTGACTAATCTAAATTTTCATACAAAAAGTATTTATTTGTTGTATCTACTTACCTCAAGCAGTACAGTGATTTGTGCAGCATTGGTGTTCAGTTAATATTTGTTTATTTGAATTAATGCCTAACAGGAATACCTAAAAAGGGCCTAGGAGGTTGGTGTGTGTGTGTGTGTGTGTGTGTGTGTCCCCACAGTCATTAGGGACCTGCAGCATAGGCTAAGGGAAGAAGAGTGCTACAGGGAAGTTTCCTGATGGTATAAGAACCTTAGGCCATAGGATCATTGCAGTGGACTATGTATGGCAGAATTGGGTCCCAGACAGAGACTAACCATGGGGCCAACAGAAGGGCTTGTTCCAGCTGGACCATAGCTTTGTTTATGGTGGCAAAGACAAGAGAAACTCAAGAAGCATTTGCTGTAGGCTTGCAAATGTAACTTCCATGCTCTGTGTCTTGTGCAGACTTGCATGCTCTATATCTTGCATAGATTGAATGAATTAATAATCTGGGATGTCTCCATGAGCTTTTTCTTCTAGGCTTTTCTTAAATGGCCTCTTTATCATGTAGTTTTTTTCATCTCTAAATCTAATGCTTTATTTTTCTCTTGTTTTGAATTAACTAGTCCTTTCATTTTTTAAAAAAATCTTGGCAGTTTAGTTAGCTAATTGAAAGTATTCCTACTGGGCAAAAACTTGGCTTCATGGCAAACTAGGTGTCATTGGCCATTTATGAAGGGATAGCCTTTGAATCCAGTTTACTACACAAGTGGCATTTTTATGCAAAGAAAAACCAAACACGGCTTCCTTTGATGACTTAATGTGGGCTCAGATTAGTCTGATTTAGACAGTGATAGAGGCTACTATGGTTTGGATGCTTTGTCTCCTTCAAATTTCCTGTTGAATTGTTACCTCCAATGCTGGAGGTGGGGCCTAGTGGGATGTGTTTGAGTCATGGGGGTGGATTCCTCATGAATGGCTTGGAGCTATCCTCATGGTAATGAATGAGTTCTTACTCTATGAGTTCACAAAGGATCTGGTTGTTTGAAAGAGCCCAGCACCTCTTCCCTCTCTCTCTTGCTCCCTCTCTAACTATGTGATATGCTGGCTCCCCCTTCATCTTCCACTATGACTGGCAACTTCCTGAGGCCTCACCAGAATCAGATGCCAGTGTCATGCTTGTACAACCTGCAGAACCATGAGCCAAATAAACCTCTTTGCTTTATAAATTACTCAGCCTCTGGTATTCCTTTATAACAATGCAAAATGAACTAATACAGAGGCATTGGTACCTCCCATGCTGAATCTCTTCAGTACAGTGAGGGTTCCACTAGAGTAGGCAGTGAAGTCTGGATGTCAGACCATAAGAATTAATGGAGGGAAGACAGATTCCAATGCAAGGGGAAATGAACATACCCAGTAATCATCTCTGGCACTTTGAGATTGGCTAGGATTTTCGTCAATTTGATTGAGTTTCCAAGATATTCTTGAACCTATAGTTTGGCCTATTTCCTAAAATTTGGGAAATACTTTGCCATTATCTCTTTTAATATTTCTTCTGTTCTATTCTCTCCTTCTGGGACTCCAATTATACCATTTGTTATTGTCCTACATGTGTTTTTTTCATTATTTTTTCTCTGTGTGCTTCAGGTTGGATTATTTCTATTGATTTCTCTTTGAATTCATTGTTCCTTTATTTAGTTGTGTCAGGTCTGCTGTTAGACACATCCAATATAATTCCTAGTTTTAGATATTGCATCTTTCAGTTTTAGTGTGTTTATTTAGATGTTATAAGAGATTCTCTTTCTCTATCAAATAAAGATATTTTAAATCTATTTTTAATTTTTTCCATTTATTTTATTGCATTTTAGGTTTTGGGGTACATGTGAAGAACATGCAAGATTGTAAAATATGTTTTTAAATCTATTTTTTTAGATTTAAAATATATTTTTAAATCTATTTTTCATTCTTCTAAGTTCTTTTAATACTTATAATAGCTTTTTGGAGGCCATTATCTGCTAATTCTAATATCTGAGTCATGCATGGGTCTGCTGTTTTGGCTATTTTCTCCTCTTGTTTATGGGTAACATTTTCCTACTCCTTTGCATAACTTGAAATTTTATTGCATGCCATATATTATGATTTAAACAACTCTAGGGACTGGAGAAAATATTACTTTATCCCAGAGGGGCAGACTCTTTGCTAAGTCAGAAAACCAGAGTAAAGGAATGATGACTTCAATTAGATTCAATCATGAGTTGTTAGGTAACATCTGGATTGCAGCTTTATTTACTTTTAGTTCAACTGTTGTTTCAAATATAAATGGTCGAGATAAAGTCTTACAATTATTACCAGCCCCCATCTCTAGGAGGACTTTGAGCTCTTAGGAACATAAGATAAAGGGAAGTTGCTCTCTTTCCATCCCAGCCCTCTGCCTCCCAAAATTTGACCATGAACTCAGCCAAAGTCCAGTGGAGAAGAATGAGTGGGTGGGGAGAATTAGTGTTGTGTTGTTGGAGTTGGAGTCTCACAGATTTAATTTTCACATGGCGTGGCACAGTGGATTGAAAAGATTTGCTTTTTGAAAAGGGCTTATTCCTAACCCCTACAGGACTGTCTGCAGAAGGAAGGTATAGTCTTCCACCCTTTCAGGAGCAGACATGGCAGAAACTGCCAGAAAAGAAAGCAGACACTATTCTCTGTTCACATAGAAAGGCTCAACTCTCACTTGAATTTAATTCTTTTAGACTTCTTTTTGTAATTACTAATGTCTTTGAAACATATATACTATTTTCTGTTAGTTTTTTTTTCTTTGTTTGTTTGTTTGTTTAGACAGGGTCTTGCTCTTTTGCCCAGGCTGGAGTGCAGTGGCACAATGTCAGCTCACTGTAACCTCTGCCTCCCAGATTCAGGGAATTCTCATGCCTCAGCCTCCCGAGGAGCTGGAATTACAGGCATGTACCACCACACCTGGCTAATTTTTTGTAATTTTTGGTGGAGATGGGGTTCCGCCCTGTTGGCCAGGCTGGTCTTGAACTCCCGACCTCAAGTGATCTGCCTGCCTCACCCTTCCAAAGTGCTGGGATTACAGAAATGAGCCACCACACTCCGTCTATTTTCTGTTTTAGTTGTAGGCACATTGATCTGTCTTAAACTTGCACATCCTAAGCAGAAGCAGAATTCTCTTTGTTAATCATTAAGATCATATTCTAAGACTTCCTTATGGACGGCCTGGAACTGCTTATATTTGTCTTCTTTTGTGAGTGTCGGCTGCCTTAGATTTCTTTGGTAGGCCCTGGGACTATCTCAGTGTACTAGTTTCTGCTGGTAAAAATCTCAATGGCTTGCAACAAACATTTATTTTCTTGCTCATGAAGATTTGAGTTGGTGCTGGGATCATTTGGGCTTAGCTTTATGCTGAGAGTTGGGTTCAGTTATGATCCATATGCCCCATGCCTCTCTTTGGCTGTCTAGGACATACTCTTCTTATGATGGCTCTATGAGATTAATAGGATTAAGATATACTCTGTGGACTGAATGTTTGTGTTCTTCTAAAATTCATATGTTTAAAACCCTAATCTCTAATGTGATGGTATTTAAAGATGGGGCCTTTAAGAAGTAATTACAGAATGAGGGTGGAACCGCATGATAAAATTAGTGCCCTTATAAGAATAAGCATGAGAGTCCTTGCTTCTTCTCTATGTTATCTCTGCCATGTGAGCATACAAGAAGACAGCCATCTGAAAACCAGGAAGAGTGCCTTACCAAACACCAGATGTGCCGATACCTTGATCTTGAGCTTTCCAGCTTCCAGAACTATGAAAAATAAGTGTTTGTTATTTAAGCCACCTATAGTATATTTGTCATATCAGCCTAAACTGATGAAGACAAAAATGATATACAAACAAATTTAAAGCCTCTGCTCATGTTACTTCCCATCAGTTCAGACAATGTATTAAGACAATGTCAACATCAGTGGGGCAGGAATGAGACTCCACCAACAGAGGGAGACACTGCAAAAGCAAAGCATGGGTGCAATTTTATTACAGAAGAAGAAAGTATTTAAAAACAAGGCCAGGCGCGGTGGCTCAAGCCTGTAATCCCAGCACTTTGGGAGGCCGAAGCGGGTGGATCACGAGGTCAAGAGATCGAGACCATCCTGGTCAACATGGTGAAACCCCGTCTCTACTAAAAATAAAAAAATTAGCTGGGCATGGTGGTGTGTGCCTGTAATCCCAGCTACTCAGGAGGCTGAGGCAGGAGAATTGCCTGAACCCAGGAGGCGGAGGTTGTGATGAGCCGAGATTGCGCCATTGCACTCCAGCCTGGGTAACATGAGTGAAACTCCGTCTCAAAAAAAAAAAACCAAAAAAAAACCCATAATTCAGTCTTCCCTTTCAGGATAGGAAGATCAAGGTATGACCGCATTAACAAGATCCTAAAAAAAATGCACTGTTTCTCATACCCATAAAAAGAATCCTTTACATTTTCTACATTAACCTTTTTATACTGAGCACCCATATGGCAAGTCTCACCCAGGAGGAAGGGAAAGAATAGACTTAGGCAGCCAAAGCCAAGATGCTGACCCTGCTCCAGCTGGAAATGTTCCCCTCACCTGTTTCTCTCAATTCAGATGCTAATAGACAAGTGAGTCTATTAAGGAAAAGGAAAACCAGGTGCCTCACGAAACTAACAATGCAACTGCAGTAGCTCAGACAGCTCACAGAATGGTTGCTGTTGGTAACATACATCTCTATTTGTGCCATAGAATCTGCCCTAGTACAGTAGTTCTCAAACTTTAGTAAATAATGTAATTACCCAGAAAGCTTATTAAGCAGAGTCCCAGTCCCTAAACCCCAGAGTTTGTAATTTAGTGAGTCTTGGGTGGGACTCAATAATTGGCATTTCAAACAAGTGCCCAGGTGATGCTTCTGCTGCTGGCCTGGGTACTACAACTGAAGACCATTGCCTTAGGTCACAAATTCCCTAAAACACAGGCAGTTTCCAATCTCCTGAGGATAGTGGGAAGCCTTCATCTTTGAGTTGCCCTGATAATCTGCTAGCACTTCTGATGGACTGAAAATATTCATAGACAAAAACGTCTATGAATGAAACTGCAGCCTGGCATGTCAGAGAGAGCCCTGCGTTGGAATTGTTGGGTTCTAATTCATCTCTACTATTGACTTGCTTTGCAACTTTGGAGAAGCCATTTTCATCAGTCGGAGTCTAAGACTTCTGATACCCTAAAGAAAACCCAAGCACGGTGGCTCACACCTGTAATCCCAGCACTTTGGGGGGCTGAAGCAGGTGGATCACAAGGTCAACATGGTGAAACCCCGTCTCTATGAAAAATACAAAAAATAGCTGGGCATGTTGGTGCCTACCTGTAGTCCCAGCTACTCGGGAGGCTGACACAGGAGAATCACTGGAACCTGGGACACAGAGGTTGCAGTAAGCCGAGATCATGCCACTGCACTCCAGCCTGGCGACAGAGGGAGACACAGTCTCAAAAAAAAAAAAAATCCAAGCATTAGATGGCTGTTCAATTAGTTGGCCTTTAAGGAATCTAAAAACGTTGAACTAATAGAAACAGAGAGTTGAATAGTAGTTGCCAAAGGCCGGGAGCATTGGCTCACGCATGTAATCCCAGCACTTAGTGAGGTTGAGGCAGGTGGATGATGAGGTCAGAAGTTTGAGACCAGCCTGACCAACATGGTGAAACCTTGTTTCTACTAAAAATACAAAAATTAACCAGGCATAGTGGTGTATGCCTGTAGTCCCAGCTACTCAGGAGGCTGAGGCAGGAGAATTGCTTGAACCCGTGCGGTGGAGATTGCAGTGAGCTGAAGTCGCACCATTGCACTCTAGCCTGGGAGACAGCAAGAGGCTCCATCTCCAAAAAAAAAAAAAAAAAAAAAAAATAGTAGTTGCTAGAAGGTGGGGAAAATGGTGAAATGTTGGTCAAAGGATACAAAGATTCAATTGTAACATGAATAAGTTATAAGGATTTAATGTAAAACTTGGTGATTATTGTTAATAATAATGTATTGTTTATTTGAAATTTGATAAGGGAAGATTTTAAGTGTCCTTACCACAAACATATAGAAAATAAAAATGGTAACTATGGGTATCAATGGATGTGTTAATTAATTTCATTGTGGTCACAATTACACAATATACATGTATGCCTAATTATAACATTATACACCTTGACTACACAGTTTTTGTCAAATATATTTTTTAATAAAAATATTTCATCCATAAATTATACAATTTTGTGTTATTATTAGTAGCTCTGTAATCTTGTGAAATTTACTTTAATTCTACAAATCTCAGTTTTTAATCTGTAAAGTAGATATAACCATAATATCTAATTTTGAGGACAGTTATGAGGATTCGGGGAGATTATACACACGCAATCTTAGTAAATGCTTAATAATATCACATGTTGTGATCGTTTTTCTTATTCTTAATCATCTGGAATTCACATCATGGTATTAAATTTAAGGACAGAGAGAGAGACCACTTCCAGAGGAAAGAGAAAGGAAGATTTAAGGGAGAAAGGAGCTCTAGAGCTGCATCATAAAGGTCAAGTGAGATTTGGGCTTGTGGACATTTCAAGTAGAGAAGAAAGGGAAAGATAGATGGAAGGAGGAATGTGAATGTAAACATAAAGCAGGGAAAATACAGGCTGTGTCCACTGATCAGAGAGAAGCTAAATTTACTGGGAAGCTGCATGTGTGACGCCATACAGTGGAAAATAATTTAAGTCTGGAACTAAAGCAAGATAAAAGAAACCTGAGTTTACAAGACCCATGACTTTAGATTTTGCTTGGGAGACAATGAGGAATAAATAATAAGTTCAGAGCACAAAGAACTCATTAGGCTTGGTATTGAGACCGCATTGCTTTAGATATACAGTTTCAGATGGTTCCTTTGACATTCTGAGTTTGTTTTCCTCTTGATTGTGAAATGGAGCTTATGCATATACAGCATAGTGCTGTTCCCAGGATTAAAGGAGACTACATACACGAACACATTTATAGTGGTTTTCTGCACATAGTAGACCCAAAAATAACATTTTTAAAAAAGCTATTTTAAAAATAGCTTTAGATTTACAGAGGAGTTGTGATGGTAGTACACAGAGTTTCTGTATGCTTGCCACTCAACTTCTTCCCATGTTAACAATTTAATACCCATGATTCATTTATTAAAACTAAGAAACTAACATGAGTACAATGCTATTAACTAAAACAAAGACTATTAACTAAAACAAAGTTTTATTCACTAAAACTGTTGAAATTTGGATTTCAACAGTTTTTTTTTTTTTTACTAATGTCATTTTTCTGTTTCATAATCTAATGCCCTGGTATATTAGTTCATTTTATCTCCTTAATCTCCTACAATCTGTGATGGTTTTTTGGTATTTCCTTTGCCTATCATGACCATAACACATTTGAAGGATATTGTTCAGGTAATTTGAGAATGTCCCTCAATTTGGGTTTGTCAGACATTTATGATTATACTAGAGTTAAGTATTTTGAGGATGTCTATCAAAGAGGAGATGGCATATTAGGTGTATAGGTAGGGCAGGCTGCATAATTTGCAGGGACCAGTAAAAGCAAAAATGTAAAGCAATTTGCTTAAAAAAGCAGGAAAACATGTATTAAAGATAATAATGTATAAAGCCTTTATCTCTCAACTTGTCATGATGTTTCTTATTTGCTGTTAGTATCATTCTAAATAAAAATAACATTTTAAATTATTAACAAATTTTATTATTTGTCTTTATATTATGCAATGACAGACTTAAGTACATATATAAGAGCATTTGACTCATATGCAGAATTGCCAAAAGTGCACAATTAGTATTTTGAAGCTTGCACATGCATGTGTTTCATTTTTACCCAAACAACAGAGACGATGCACAAAACGAACTGTTTTTATTTTGCACCTTGATATGCACATGTTCTACCAACACTCCCCCTGCAGTTTATTGATGAATAGCAAAGGACTGAAAAGCAAAGAAATATTGGTTGCCCTACATTTCACTTTCCTTTTGTCATCATTTTCAGCATAATTAGCTGAAACATGGAAGTAACATAGGCAAAAAAGGATATGATAGGATTTCATGGGGATTTATGTTTCAGAGAACATCCCTGCTTCCTTCTCTGTTCAAAGCAAGTTCTTGCTTTAAAGGAAGTATGGTTTCTAAGTGCTGTCAGTGTCCCTGCTTACGAAGTCGTAGATGTTAGCAAATGTATTAACATTTACCTTGTACTTGCTTTGGGCTGAACTTCCATGCACCACGGGCTCCTTGAGGTCCTGTGTTCATGGGCATCCTAGCTATTTGTAAATCAGGTGGCAAAGATTAGTAGATATTCAAATTGTACATTATCCTCTCTGCTCATAGACAAGCTTCATTTTCCCATCACACTTCACGCATAGAACATAAATCCAAAGATAAAATTATTAAGAATTTCAAGATGCCAAAAGCAGAGCATTAAACCAAGTGTGGGGGCCCTACCAAGATTGGAACCATCTGGCTGCACAGGTGACACATCTGTGAAGCCAGTGCTGGGTACAAGGTATCAATGTTACCATTACTGTTAACCTTAATTGTTTGGTCAAGGCAGTGTCTGCCAGGTTCCTCTGTCATAAAGTTTCCAGTTTTCTCTTGCCACACTCCATTTGTTAGATGCAGATCACTGATTCCAGCCTATACTCAACAGGAGGGGAATGAAACCTCATGTTCTAGAGGGAGGAGTCTCAAAACATTGGTGGGGTTATGTTAAAATGATCACAGTTATTAATATACATTTTGGGGTAGCTAATGCATTTTGAATCTTGTAACTCATGGACCAATTTTGGAATTTCATGACCCACATCTTACGTTCAGTTCTGTGATCCTACATCTGGAAAAAATGGTACAAAACCTTAGAACTTAACATGAGTATAATACTAAGAGCAAGAGAGCAAGTTAAATCTCCCTGCGCTATAGATCTTAGCCTCTTATCAGCAAGAGACTCTAGGACTTGGAACTGACCCAGACAATAGGTGAAGTGACCCTCTATCCAGGAACTGCACTGACCTACTTTCCTTGAAAAATCTTTTCCTCTGTGGGCTATGGACACCACGTGGTGAGGTGGAGTTCTATACATAGAATCATCTCCTAGTGGATGGCTGGGAGTAAGTAATTATCTGCCCATGGTGCAGGGAGCTCCAAGTCCCCTCATCACCCATGGAGTGCACAGCATCTCTGCCTGCCCGCAATTCCCCTCGTTTGGCAGATGCTGTCGGCAGAAGACGCTGAGTGCAGGCGAATTATTTCCACTACTTCCTGCTAATTTCAGTACTGCATTCATCCAAGGCTCTCAAAACTCTTAATCAACAGGAATATGCTACCCTGAGACTGGGTCATAGAGGGACAGCCTAGAGATCCGAGTAGACTCGTGGCAGCTGCTGCCCTCTCTCTGAAAAGAATTAGTGTAGATGTCATCATGCTTGGTGACAGGAGGAGGGATGAGACAGTCTTTTAAGGTCTCTTCCAATCTGGGAAGTCTATGAATATCACTACCAGCTGAGAGTGATTCTCCATGCTTTATTCATCGTGAAAATGACGCAAATTCAGAAAAGCAGCTCTCTCAAAGGTAGGTGGCCACTAAACCAGGCATTGAGACACTTAGCATTCTGAAAACACTTGCTGAGGAATGTCCTTGAGTTTTTAATAAAAGGTCATTTTAGGTATAGACAGAAGCAGCGTACTGTACTTAGTAATATGCAGAAATAGACTGAAAGGCTTTAAGTTCAATAGCAGTAAGTTATGGTTGCCTAGAAAAGCTGTTGTAATTTCTAGATTGTGTTAACAGAAGTAAAAGCTATCGGATAAGGAAGGAGACAATTTATCTCTCGTGCTGATCAGAACTTACCTGGACCATACTGTTCCATTCTTGTTGTGCTTGGGGGTTTAGGAGAAATCAAAGGCTTTCAAAGAGAGGTTATCCAGATTGTGAAGGGTCTCAGAATCGGGCAAATAATGATAATAATAATAACACAGCTAAAAGGATCAGGCATGTAAAGCTTGGGAAACTAGAAACTGATAGATTTATGACTGTTATCTTCCCATATGATGGCAGGAAACCTGAAAGAAGTTTCAACCAGTTCTAGTGAGGCAGTCATGAGGATTTTTGTCTCAAAAGTTTGTAAGGAAGACCTTTAGAACATCTAGAGCTGTGCAATGATGGAATTGTGGATCCTGGCACACACTCAGCAGAAGTAGCCTTAGATAGCTATTAACGATGCTGAAGAGATGCTTAAACAGTGAGCAATCTATTTCTAAGCGCAAAGACTCACTACAGATATCAATTTTCTTCGTATTAATATCTAAAATTCACATAATTGCAATCAACATCTACTGTAGATTTTCTTTATTTTAAAAGTTTTCAAATATACAGTAAAATTGAAATAACTGCAGTAAGCACCATATGCCCGGCACATAGATGTTATCCTCGACAGCTTTTATAATTACAACTTTATTGAGATTTGCCATAAAATTCAACTATTTAAGGTGCCCAATTCATTGTTTTTCCAGCATATAGTACTCACAGAGCTGTGAAACCATCGCCATAATTGATTATATATTTTCATCACTCCTCCAAAAAACACCATTCCCGTTATCAGTCACTTTCCTTCCCACCCTCACTCCCCATGTTCTTTCCATCATGCCCTAGTGCTAGGAAACCAATGATCTACTTTCCGTCTGTACAGACTTGCCTATTCTAGACATTTCATACAAATGAAATCATACAATATGTGACCTTTTATTACTGGATCTTCTTTCACCTAGCATAATATGTTCAAGGTTCATCCATGTTGCAGCATGTATCAGAAACCCCAGAAATATGTCCATGCATACACTTTTTTTTTTTTTTTTTTTTGAGATGGAGTCTCACTCTGTCGCCCAGGCTGGTGTACAGCAGCATGATCTCATCTCACTGCAACCTTCACCTACTGGGTTCAAGGGATTCTCCTGCCTCAGCCCCCTGAGTAGCTGGGATTACAGGTGCCCACAACAAGGCCCAGCGAATTTTTAAAATATATATATTTAGCATAAACAAATAGTTTTGCTATGTTGGCCAGGCTGGTCTTGAACTCCTGATCTCAAATGATCCACCCACCTGGGCCTCCCAAACTGCTGTAATTACAGTCATGAGCCACCACACCCACACTAGGTTGTTTCCACTTCCCAGTCTTCAGAACTGTGAGCAATTAATTTCTGTTGTTATTAGTAAGAAGAAGAAAGAAGAGAAGGAGAAGGAGGAGGAGACCTCCATGAACATTCATGTACAAATTGTTGTGTGGATGTGTATCTTTATTTCTCATGTGATTGGATCTGCTGGATCAAAGTAGGTATTTATTTATGTTTATCAGAATCTGTCAGAACTTTCCCTGCAGTAGTTGTATCATTTTATAATATATACCACTTGATTATATTCTTTATAAACAAGAATATAAGGGAGCTCTGATTGTTCCACATCCTTGTCAACTTATAATGTTACCAGTATATTTAATTTTGGCCATTTTCTAATAATATTAAGCACTTTATGATTTGCTCATTGATCATTTATATATTTCTTTTGTGAAGAGTGTACAAATATTTTACCTTCTATTTATTGAGCTGTTTGACTTATGTTTGAGTTATAGGAATTATTTATGTACCCAGGGTAAATGGTCCTTTATTGAATATTTATTAATATTTTCTCACAGCCTATAACTTGTCTATTCATTTTCTCAATGGCATCTTTTGATGGAAAGACTTTTTTTAATTTTGAGGAGGCCATATTAACAGGTTTTGTGTTTTATAATTATGCTTTCTATGAGCTGTTTAAGATCTCTGTATTTATCCCCAATAATGAAGATCATCAGCTATGCTTCTAAATCATAAAAGTTTTATGGTTTTAGCTTCTGTATTTAAGTCTATAATTCATCTCAAATGAATTTTGGGTAGGGGTTGAAGTTCATTTTTTTTTTTTTTTCCATATGAACATCCAGTTACTTCACCGCCTTTTGTAGAAAAAGCTTTTGGGGGGTAACATTGAATTGCTCTGATGCTTTTGTTAAAAACAAAAAACAAACAAACAAAAAACAAATGGCACTTTTAAGTGCGGGTCTATTTCTGAACTCTCTATTGTATTGATCTATTTGTCAATTACAGTGCCAGTGTCACAGGGTCTGGATAATTTAGATTTTCTAAATTTTTTCTCAGCAATATTTTACAATTTTTAGTGTAGAAGTCTTGTGTACATATTGAAAACTTTAAGTATTTTGCACACTGATGCTACTATAAAGGGAATTGCTTTAAATTTCATTTCTTTATCATTTGCATAATTATGTGTATAACAATATAATTGATTTCTAAAATGAAGTACACATGTACAGAAACTGCAAAAATTATAAATGTATAGCTCTATAAATTTTCACAACATATAAAATACTTTTAAAAGTAGATTCTATTTTTTAGAGCAGTCTTATGTTCACAGAAAAATTGAGCAAAAGGTACAGAGACTTCCCATTTACCCCTTGGCCTCATACATGCAAAGCCTTTTCCATTATCAACATTCCCAAACATAGTGATACATTTGTGGCAATTCATGAATCTATTTTGACAATGATCACACAGAGTTCATAGTTTACATTAGGTTCATTCTTGGTGTTGTACATTTTATGGGTTTAGACCAATGTATGATGGCATGTATCTATAATTGTAATATCATACAGAGTATTTTCACTGCCCAAAAATTCTCTGTTTCACCTCTTCATCCCTGACAACCACTGATCTTTATGCTGTCACCATGGCTCTGTCTTTTCCAGGATTTCAGTTGGAATAAAACAGTATGCAGCCTTTTCAGATTGCCTTCTTTCACTTAATTATATGCATTTAAGATTCCTCCATGTCTTTCCATGGCTTGATAGCTCTGGTTTTCTTCACACTGAGTGATATTCCAATGTTTAGAAGTACCAGTTTTTTTATTCTTTCACCTACTGAAAGACATCTTGGTCACTTCTAAGTTTGGGCAGTTGTGAATAAAGCTGCTATAAACATCCGTGTGTTGGTTTTTGTGCAAATGTAATGTTTTTTTTTTTTTTTTAAATTGTACTTTAGTTTCTCGGGTACATATACAGATCATGCAGGATTGTTACATAGGTACATACATGGCAAAGTGGTTTGCTGCCTTCACCTCCCATCACCTATATCTGGTATTCTCCCCACGTTATCCCTCCCCACCCTCCCCACCCACTGCTGTCTCTTCCCTAGCCCCTTCAACTGACCACAGTATGTGATGCTCCCCTCCCTCTGTCCACATGTTCTAATTGTTCAACACCACCTCTGAGTGAGAACATGCGGTGTTTGGTTTTCTGTTCTTGTGTCAGTTTGCTGAGAATGATGGTTTCCAGATTCATCTATGTCCCTACACAGGACAAGAACTCATAGATTTTATGGCTGTGTAGCATTCCATGGTGTATATGTGCCACAATTTATTTACCCAGTCTATCATTGATGGACATTTGGGTTGGTACCAGGTCTTTGCTATGGTAAACAGTGCCACAATGGACATATGTGTGCATGTGTCTTTATAATAGAGCAATTTATAATTCTTTGGGTATATATCCAGTAATGGGATTGCTGGGTCGAATGGTACTTCTATTTCTAGGTCCTTGAGGAATCACCACACTGTCTTCCACAATGGTTGCACTTACTTGCACTCCCACCAACAGTGTAAAAGTGTTCCTATTTCTCCTCATCCTCCCCAGAATCTGTTATGTCCTGATTTTTTAATGATCGCCATTATAACTGGTGTAAGATGGTATCTCAATGTGGTTTTGATTTGCATTTCTCTAATGACCAGTGACGATGAGCATTTTATCTTATGTTTTTTGGCCTCATAGATGTCTTCTTTTGTAAAGTGTCTGTTCGTATCCTTCGCCCACTTTTTAATAGTTTTGTTTTTTTCTTGTAAATCTGTTTTAGTTCCTTGCACATTCTGGGTATTAGTCCTTTGTCAGATGGGTAGATTGCAAAAATTTTTTCCCATTCTGTTGGTTGCTGGTTCCCTCTAATGATTGTTTCCTTTGCTCTACAGAAGCTCTGGAGTTTAATTAGATCCCATTTGTCTATTTAGGCTTTTGCTGCCATTGCTTTTGATATTTTAGCCATGAAGACCTTGACTATGCCTATGTTCTGAATGGTTTTGCCTAGGTTTTCTTCTAGGGTTTTTATGGTGTTAGGTCTTACATTTAGATCTTTAATCCATGTGTAGTAAATTTTAGTGTAAGGTGTCAGGAAGGGGTCCAGTTTCTGCTCTCTGCACATTGCTAGCCAGTTTTTCCAACACTATCAATGGTTTATTAAACAGGGAATCTTTCCCCATTGCTTGTTTTTCTCAGGTTTTTATAAGATCATACGATTGTAGATGTGCGGTGTTGCTTCTGAGGTCTCTGTTCTGTTCCATTGGTCTTTGTCTCATAGTACATACCAGTACTATGCTGTTTTGATTACTGTGGCCTTGTAGCATAGTTTGAAGTCAGGCAGCATGATGTCTCCAGATTTATTCTTTTTTCTTAGGATTGTTTTGGCTATGCAGGCTCTCTTTTGGTTCCATATGAAGTTTGAATTGGATTTTACCAGTTCTGTGAAGAAGGTCATTGGTAGCTTGATGGGGATAGCTTTGAATTGATAAATTACTTTGTGCAGTATGGCCATTTTCACAATGTTGATTCTTCCCAACCATCAGCATGGAATGTTTTTCCATCTGTTTTTGTCCTCCCTTATTTCATTGAGCAGTGGTTCCTAGTTCTCCTTGAAGAGGTCCTTTACATCTTTTGTTATTTGTATTCCTAGGTATTTTATTCTCTTTGTAGCAATTGTGAATGGGAGTTCACTTTTGATTTGGCTCTCTGTTTGTCTGTTATTGGTGTATAGAAATGTTTGTGATTTCTGCACATAGATTTTGTATTCTGAGACTTTGCTGAAGTTGCTTATCAGTTTCAGGAGATTTGGGGCTGAGATGATGGGGTCTTCTAGATATACAATCATGTTATCTGCAAATAGGTACAATTTGGCTTTCTCTTTTCCTAATAGAATACACTTTATTTCCTTTTCTTGCCTGATTGCTCTGGCTAGAACATCCAAAACTATATTGAATAGGAGTGGTTATAGAGGGCATCCTTGTTTTGTGCCAGATTTCAAAGGGAATGCTTTCAGTTTTTGCCTGTTCAGTATGATATTGGCTGTGTGTTTGTCATAAATAGCTTTTATTATTTTGTGATATGTTCCACTGATGCCTAGTTTATTGAGGATTTTTTGCATAAAGGGCTCTGAATGTTGTCAGAGGCTTTCTCTGCATCTATTGAGGTGATCATGTGGTTTTTGTCTTTGGTTCTTTTTATGTGATGGATTACATTTATAGATTTGTATATGTTGAACCAGCCTTGCATCCCTGGGATGAAGACTACTTGATCATAATGAATAAGTTTTTGATTTGCTGTTGCATTCTGTTTGCCAGTATTTTATTGAAGATTTTTGCATCGATGTTCATCATGGATATTGGCCTGAAGTTTTCTTTTTTAGTTGCATCTCTGCCCAGTTTTTGGTATTAGGATGATATTGGTCTCATAAAATGAGTTGGGGAGGATTCCCTCTTTTTGTATTGTTTTGAATAGTTTCAGAAGGAATGGTACCAGCTCCTCTTTGTACATCTGGTAGAATTCAGCTGTAAACCCATCTGGACCTGGGCTTTTATTGGTTGGTAGGCTATTAATTGCTGCCTCAACTTCAGCCTTTGTTATTGGTCTATTCAGGGTTTCAACTTCTTCCTGGTTTAGTCTTGGGAGAGTGCAAGTGTCCAGGAATTTATCCATTTCTTCCAGATTTACTGGTTTGTGTGCATAGAGTTGCTTGTAGTAATCTCTGATGATAGTATGTATTTCTGTGGGGTCATTGCTGACATCTACATTGTTGCTCTTATTGCATCTATTTGATTCTTCTCTCTTTTCTTTTTTATTAGTCTGGCTAGCAGTCTATTTTGTTGTTCTTTTCAAAAAAACAGTTCCTGGATTTGTTGATTTTTTGGAAGGGTTTTTTGTGTCTCTATCTCCTTCAGTTCTGCTCTAATCTTAGTTATTTCTTGTTTTCTGCTAGCTTTTGAGTTTTTTTGATCTTGCTCCTCTCTTTCAATTTTGATGATAGGGTGTCAATTTTAGACCTTTCCTTGCTCCTCATATGGGCACTTATTGCTATGAATTTCCCTCTAGACACTGCTTTAAATGTGTTCCAGAGATTCTGGTATGTTGTGTCTTTGTTGTTGTTGGTTTTGAAGAACATCTTTATTTCTGCCTTCATTTCATTGTTTATCCAGTTGACATTCAGGAGCCAGTTGTTCATTTTCCATGTAGTTGTACGGTTTTGAGTTAGTTTCTTAATCTTGAGTTCTAACTTGATTGCACTGTTGTCTGAGAGACTGTTGGTTATGATTTCTGTTATTTTGCATTTGCTGAGGAGTGATTTACTTCCAATTATGTGGTTAATTATAGAGTAAGTGCGATGTGGTGCTGAGAAGAATGTATATTCTGTGGATTTGTGGTTGAGAGTTCTGTAAATGTCTATTAAATTCCCTTGCCCATTTCTGCATTCAAGTCCTGGAAATCCTTGTTGATTTTCTGTCTCATTGATCTGTCTAATATTGACAGTGGAGTGTTAAAGTCTCCCACTATTATTGTGGGGGAATCTAAGTCTCTTTGTAGGTCATTAAGGACTTGCTTTATATATCTGGGTGCTCCTGTATTGGGTGCATATACATTTAGAATAGTTAGCTCTTCTTGTTATATTGATCCTTTTACCATTATGTAATGCCCTTCTTTGTCTCTTTTGATCTTTGTTGGTTTA
This sequence comes from Sapajus apella, assembly GCF_009761245.1. Taxonomy (NCBI): domain Eukaryota; kingdom Metazoa; phylum Chordata; class Mammalia; order Primates; family Cebidae; genus Sapajus; species Sapajus apella. Next base: position 4,734,425 of record NW_022437016.1, on the reverse strand, counting down.
AAATCCGTTTTATCAGAGACTAGTATCACCACCCCTGCTTTTTTCTGCTCTCCATTTGCTCAGTAAATCTTCTTCCATCCCTTTATTTTGAGTCTATGTGTGTCTTTGCAAATGAGATGGGTCTCCTGAATACAGCACACCTATGGTTCTTGGCTTTTTATCCACAATGCCAGTCTGTGTCTTCTGATAGGGGCATTTAGTCCATTTACGTTTAATGTTAACATTGTTATGTGTGAATTTGATCCTGCCATTTTATTACTGCCACTCTCTTCTGGCTTGTAGGGTTTTTGCCAAGAGATCTGCTGTTAGTCTGATGTGCTTCCCTTTTTGGGCTTTCCCTTTCTCTCTGGCTGCCCTTAGCATTTTTTCCTTCGTTTCAACCCAGGCAAATTCTGCCGATTATGTGCCTTGGGGATGCTCTTCTAAAGGAGTATAGTTGTGGTGTTCTCTGTATTTCCTGTATTTGAATGTTAGCCTGCCTTGTTAGGTTGGAGAAGTTCTCCTAGATAATATCCTGAAGAGTGTTTTCCAGCTTGGATTCATTCTCCCTGTCATCTTCTGGTACACTGATCAAGCGTAGATTAGATCTTTTCACAAAATACCATATTTCTTGAAGGTTTTTTCATTTCTTTTCACTCTTTGGTCTCTTTTCTTGCCTTCTCATTTTATTTCATTGAGTTGATCTTCAATCTCTGATATCCTTTCTTCTGCTTGATCTATTCAGCTATATAAACTTGTGTATGTTTCACTAAATTCTTCTGGTGTGTTTTTTAGCTCCATCAAGTCATTTATGTTCTTCTGTAAGCTGATTATTCTAGTTCTCATTTCATTTAACCTTTTTTCCAGGTTTTTAGTTTCTTTGCATTGGGATAGATCATGTTCCTTTAAGTCAGAGAAGTTTGTTATTACCCACCTTCTGAAGCCTGCCTCCATCAATTTTTCAAATTCGTTCTCTGTCCAGCTTTGTTCCCTTGCTGGTGAGGAGTTGTGATCTCGTGGTGGGGGACAGGCATTCTGGTTTTTGATGTTTTCATTCTTCTTTCACTAGTTTCTTCTCATCTTGTTGTATTTATATAATTTTGATCTCAGGTAGCTGCTTGGGGATCGGCCTTTCCTTTGTCTGCCTGCAGAGATGCTGCTGGGCTGCCACAGATTCAGTGGCGCTGCTGCGTCTTTTATTTACTTAGAAAAATTGGGCTGGCTTCTGCAATGGCGACTGCTCTTCCCCCTACCTAGCTCAATCATTCCTGGTCACTCTCTAACTGTTGTTCTGGGTGGAAAACTCTGGTGTGAGAGGTTTTTAGCCTGCTGGGCTTTGTGCTGGTTTCAGGGGGAGACCCGTCCTGCTGTATGGGTTGTTTCTCTGCTTTCATTTTCCCTTCTTTCTGAGGGGCAGATAGCTCCATGCAGCCAGCTTTCTGGCTTTCCCATCAGCTAGCGCTTCCATCTAGATATATGCTGACAGCCCCAGCACCGAAGTTGCTGTTCTGCCCTATTCAGGCAGCTCACTGAGGCTTTTCAGACTGGTGAAGATCTCTTGTTCTGTGGGTTGCAGAGGGCTTGGGTGGAGCACTGTATCCTAACCAAAGTTCCAGAGGGGGAGATCCCCTGGTCCTCCAGTCAGTTGCATGCACCTCCTGGGTGGGGCAGTGCCCTGCCTTGCTTCAACTTGCCCTATTTGGTTTATACCCACTGCCAAACCAGACCCACAAAATGAACCTGGTACCTCACTTGGAATTGTGGAGACCGCTCGGCTTCTGTGTCTCTCTCTCTGGGAAGTGCTTTCTGGAGCTGCCTCTTATTTGGCCGTCTTGGGATCCCACAGACATAAGTTTTTAGCTTTGAGTAAATACCAAGGAGTATAATTGCTGGATAGTATAATAATAGTATGTTTCTTTTTGAAACAAAACACCAAATTTTCCTCCAAAGTGGCTGTATCATTTTACTCCCATCAGAAGTGAAGGAGAGCTCCCATTGCTCCACATCCTTGCCAACATTTGGTGTTGTTTATGCTCTGGATTTTGGCCATGCTAATAGATATGCAGTGGTTGTAGTTGATTTTTCAAACAAAATCTTATGTAGCTTTTTAGATTTTCCATTATTTTTTTTGTAAAGAATTACATCATTTTCACATAGACAGTTTTGCTTCCTTTTTTCTGATTTTTATGCCACTGACAACTTTTTCTTATTATTGCAAATGGTTAGGATTTTCAGTATGATGTTGAGTAGAAGTGATGAAAGTGGGAATCCTTGCCTTGCTCGTGATCTTAGGAGAAAAGTGTTCAATATGATACCACAAAGGATGATGTTATCTGTAAGTTTTACAGATTCCCATTATTGGTTTGAAAATACTTCCCTGTATTCTGCATTTGCTGAGAAGTTTTATCATTATTTGGTGCTGGATTTTGTGTAAATGTTTTTTCTGCATCTATTGAGATAATTGTATTGTTTTAATTTTGTTAATATGATGAATTACATGCACTTTTTTGTTGAAGTAAAATTTGCATACTATAAAATTAACCATTTTAAAATGAACAGTTCAGAGAATATAAAACCAAATTGTACACATGAGATAAGCTCTTATATGGTCATAATGATATGGGAGGGGGGTAGGGAAGTACTTGGTAGAGAAATGGGGTGTCCTTGGTGAAGGCTCCACCTCCGGCCTGTGCCCCCGGACCTAAATGAGGACAGGCATATCTGTTTTCATGCCCAAAAAGTTTCCTTTTGGTCTCCTATGTCCCCCGTTCTATGCCCATAAAAGCCCGGGACTGTAGTGGACCACACACAAGCAGCTGGATGTAGAGAGGAGCAGAGCACACCAACAGACACTAGCAGACACTGGCAGGTCATCAACAGCAGAATAACATGGACTCTGAGGGGGATTCAACTTGGAGCAGTCAGAGGAGAGTCCGGCCACTGGGTACTCCCTCTCCAGAGAAAGACCACCTTCCCACCCCATTCCCCTTCTGACTCCCCATCCATTTCACTGGAGCTACCTCCAACACTCAGTAAATCCTTGCACTCATCCTCTAAGCCTACATCTGATATGATCTTCTGGTACACTAGGGCAAGAACCTGAGATACAGAAATCTCTCTGTCCTTAAAATAAGTCATAGGTTCTAACTGAACTGATTAACACAAGCTACCTACAGATGGCAAAGCTAAAAAATGGCACTGGAACACATGTCCACTGGGGCTTCAGGAGCTGTAAACACTCAACCCTAGATGCTGCTGTGGCATCAGAGCCCAAAAACACTCCCCCAACCTACATGCACCCCATAGGGATTTGAGCACCAGGGCATTAAAGAAGTGAGCCACACCCCTGTCACATGCACTGCGAGCTGGATAAGGGAATGTCTCCCATTTCAATAATAAGCTATCTTTTAAGGCCAGGCACAGTGGCTCACGCCTGTAATCCCAGGAATTTAAGAGGCAGAGATGGGTGGATCACCTGAGGTTAGGAGTTCAAGGAGTTAGCCTGGCTATCATTATGAAACCCATCTCTACTAAAAATACAAAAATAAGCCAAATATGGTAGTGTATGTCTGTAGTCTAAGCTTACTTTGGAGGCTGAGGCAGGAGATTCGCTTGAACCAGGAGGTGGTGGCTGCAGTGAGCCAACTTGGCACCACTGCACTCCAGCCTGGGTGACAGTGTGAGACTCTGTCTCAAAAATAAATAAATAAATAAATAAATAATCTTTTAAGTTACTGCATTTGATTTGCTAATACTTTGTGAAAGATTTTAATGTAAATGTTTATGAAAGAAATTGGTGTAAAATTTTCTCTTTTGATAATGTCTCTGTGAATTTTGGTATAAGATGTATGTTGGTCTTCTAAAATGCATTGGGACGTATTTCTTCTTCCTTTATACTTTCAAATATTTTGTGTAATATTGTTGTTATTTCTTTCTTAAATATTTGGTTGAATTCACCAAGGAAACATTTCTGGGGCAAGGGTTTCTTTGTGGCAAGGTCTCCGTTAACAGATTTAATCTTGAAAATTGGCAGTTTATATTTCTGTTTTATCTCTGTCAGTTTGGGTCTCTTGTATTATTTAAAGAATTTGTCCATATATTTGAAATTGTCAAATTTGTTGGTATTAAGTGATTTATAATATTCTGTTATTTTTTAAAATATCTTTATTAAATATTTTAAAAATATAATATTTTTATATTTAATCTGTGATGATAGTCTCTTCATTCTTCATGTTAGTGATTTGTGCTCTTGTTCTTTTTTGATTAGGTTTTTTTTTTTTTTTTTTGCTCAGTCTAGCTGAGAGTTTATCAATTTTGTTAATCTTTTAAAAGAACCAACTTTTGGCTTTGTTAATTTTCTTTATTTTTGTATTTCATTTTCTTCTACTTTTTAATATTTTCTTTCTTCTATTTACATTGGATTTATATTGCTGGGTTTTTTTCTGGCTTTTTAAGATGGTACTTTAGATGATTAATTCTAGACAGTTGTCCCTTTTTGGTATAAGTGTTTAAAACTATAAATTCTCCTCTGAGTATTGCTTTAGCTGCATCCTACAAATTTTGATATGTAGTCTTCTTTTTATTCAGTAGAAAATGTTTTCTAATTTGTCTTTTGACTTCTTTTATGATCCATAGCTTATTTACTATTCTATTATGTGGTTTCCATTTTTCTTTTAGATAGCTTAATTGTTACTAATTTATAAACTAATTCCATTGCCTATAGAGAATATTCTCTGTATTATTTAACTCTTTTGAATGTATTAGGTCTGGGTTTTGGCCAAGCATGTGATTTATCTTGTGCACTGGGAAAGAATATGACAGCCGTGTCATATTCTACAACTGTTGGGTATAATGTTTAAATATCAAGTAGGTCAAGAAAGATGATACTGTTCTTCAGATCATCTATACCTTTACTGGTGGTATTTGGACTAGTTGTTCTAGCGTTGGTGACAGAAGTGTATTACAATTTCCAGCTATGATTGTGAATTTGTTTATTTCTCTCTTGATTTCTGTTCATTTTTGCTTCATGTAATATGAATATCTATTATAAGGCAAATAGTCATTTGTGATCGTGATGTCTTTCTGATGAATTGATCTTTTTGTCATTCTGAAATGTTCCTGTTTACCTCTGGCAGTATTTTTTTCCTGAAGTTTATTTCTACCTGATATTCATGAAAACTTACTCATTTTTTGATGGTTATTGTTTGCATGGTATAACTTTTTAATCAATTTACTTTCAAGTTATCTATACATTTATATTTGTTGTATACCTCTCATAGGTAATGTATAATTGAGTCTTACCATTTTTAGCCATTTTGGTAATCTCCATCTTTTTTTTTTTTTTTTTTTTGAGACGGAGTTTCGCTCTTGTTACCCAGGCTGGAGTGCAATGGCGCGATCTCGGCTCACCGCAACCTCCGCCTCCCGGGTTCAGGCAATTCTCCTGCCTCAGCCTCCTGAGTAGCTGGGATTACAGGCACGCGCCACCATGCCCAGCTAATTTTTTGTAGTTTTAGTAGAGACGGGGTTTCACCATGTTGACCAGGATGGTCTCGATCTCTTGACCTTGTGATCCACCCGCCTCGGCCTCCCAAAGTGCTGGGATTACAGGCTTGAGCCACCGCGCCCGGCCTTCCATCTTTTAATGGAAGTAATTGTTCCATTAACATTTAAGATTTATAGTGTTAGATTTAAATCTACCACTTTTATTACTTGTTTTTGTTTGTCCCTTCTGGTTTTGATTCTCTCTTTCCCTGATCTTTATTGAATTATTTGAATGTTTGCAGACCTTCATTTTAATTTATCCATTGTGTTTTCAGCTATACTTCTTTGTATTATTTTTATTCTAGTGGTAGCTCCAGGGATTAAAATATTTTTTCTAAATTTTTCAGTCTACGTCGTGCTAATGTTGTACCACTTTACATAAAATATAGAAAACTTGAAGTTTTAAAGATCTATCTTTATTAGTTCCCTTTCCATCCTTTGTACTGCAGTTGTCACATACATTAAACAACATATATTACAATCTCCACATGGCAGCATTATAAATTTTGCTTTAAACAGTCATATAATTTTTAAGAAGTTCTGAGAAAAATGCCTTTCATATTTACACAGAAGTTTACCATGCATAATGCTTTCCATTTATTTCTGAAGATCTTGCATTATCTCTGATATCATTTCCCTTTAGCCTGAAGATTATCTCTTGCTGTTTAATTTAGTATGAGTTTGCTGGTGATATAACCTTTTAGTTTTAGTATCTTAATATGGTTTTACTTTTGCCTTCATTTTGAAGGATATTTTTGCATAATATGAAATTCCAGACTCATTGTTATTATTATTTTTTCTTTCAGCACCTTTAAGATGCTGTCCGGCTATCTTCCGGCTTTTGCAGTATCTGATAAAAAGTCAGTGAGCAGTTCACATAACTATTATTCTGCATGCTATTTTGAGTTCTTTTCCTGTTTAAAAATTTAAGAAATTTTACATTTTGTGGGTACACAGTAGGTGTTTATATTTATAGAGTGCGTGAGGTGTTTGATATAGGCATGCACTGTGTAATAATCACATTATGAAGAATGGGGTATCCATCTCCACAAGCACTTATCCTTTGAGTCACAAACAAATCAATTATGTTCTTTGAGTTGTTTTGCAATATACAATCAAGTTATTATTGACTATAGTTACCCAGGTGCTTTCAGTATTTTCTCATTATCATTTTTTAAAATTTGACTATAATGTGCCTGAGCATGAATTTCTTCATACCTATCCTGCCTGCAGATTCTCGAATCTGTCAGTTTATGTCTTTCACCAAGTTGGGGAAATTTCTGGTCATTATTTTCTCAAATACTTTTTCCTGCATCAGTCTTTTTCTTCTCTGTCTTCTATAATTATATGTATTCAGACATTTTAATATTGTCATATAGGTCTCTGAAGCTTTTCCATTGTTTTCAATATTTTTTCCGTTATTCAAATTGGTAATTTATTTTAGTTTAGCTCCATGTTTACTGACTTCTTCCTTTGCCATCCTCATTCTGGTTTTAAGTCCATTCAGTGTTTCAAAAACTATTTTATATTGTCATTTCTGATTCTAAACAATTTGTTTGGTTCTTTATAGTTTCCATTCCTCTATTCAGAATTCTTATATTTTTTCCATTATAAACATATTATATTTTACTTCATTGAGCATGGTAATGATAATTACTTCAAAGTCATTGTCTGCTAATTTCAATATTTGGGTTATCTCAGGGTTGACCTTTATTATAATTCTCTTGAGAATGGGTAACATTTTTCTGGTTCTTTGAATAACAAGTAATTTTTGTGTCTTCTGAACATGGTGAATATTATATTATATGGAGGTTTGGGATTTTGTTATCCTACTCCTCTGTAGAGTGTTGATTTTTTTTAAACAAAAAGCTAAATTATATATATATGTATGTATATATATATATGTGACTGGGAGAAATAGTTATGACAAATATAACTGACAAAAGGTTTATATACAAAATATATAAATAATTTTTACAATCATTATCACAATGCAAACAAACCATTTGATTAATTAGTGAAAGCTTTAAGCCAGCAAATTAAAAAATGGCCAATTAATATGTGAAAAAGTATTTAACCCCATTCACAAATAAATTAAAATTGAGGCACAATTGATATAATAGTATTCATTAAGTCAAACAGGCTTGTATGTTGCATCTGTATCTGCTAGGTAGATGATGCCTGTCAAACATGTATACACTGACTTTCAGTTAATCTGCATAGCAAATACTGATAAATGTTCCATGGTTTTTGTCACTTCCTTGTACTTGGTGGGTAGGCAGGAGGGTAGCCCACATCTCATTAGAAAGAAACCAAAAGGAGATTATCACTGACTTTCTGCGCCAGAACACAATCAAGGAGGGTGGCTAGATTAAGTTGTTGTGTGTGAGTATAACAAGTTACTCCAAACTTAGGGATTTAGAGAACACAACTTTGTGATTTTACAGTTCTGTAGTTGAGAAGTCCAATATGGATCACACTGGGCTAAAAGCAAGACACTGGCATGCCTGCACTACACTCTGGAAGCTCTGCAGAAGCGTCTGTGTCTTTGCCCACTTCTTGGCTCATAACCCTTTTCTCCATCTTCGAAGTATTCCCTGATGACTCTTCTGTAGACACAGCTCTCTCTGGTCTCAGCTTGAAAAGGTTTCTGATCTTAAAGATTCACACAATTAGACTGAACACACCTGGATTATGCAGGATAATCTCCCCATCTCAAGATTATTTACCATGATCACATCTGCAATCTTTCTTTTGTCTTGCACTATTATATTCAAAGGTTTTGGGGATTAGGGCACGGACACTTCCAGGGAACCATCATCCTGCCTACCACAACTGAGCTACTTGCAGGCTCAGTAGGGTTTCTACTCTGTTTGGGTGGTATCACCTACAAAAAGACTGCTTTGTGAAGGATTTAAGACCAACAAAATTTCTCACTCATAGGCGGGTGTTGAACAATGAGAACACATGGACACAGGGAGGGGAGCACTACACACTGGGGTCAGTTGGGGGGAAATAGGGGAGGGAGGGTAGGGGGTGGGAAGCTGGGGAGAGATAGCAAGGGGAGAAATGCCAGATGTAGGTGATGGGGAGGAAGGCAGCAAATCACACTGCCACGTGTGTTCCTATGCAACAATTTTGCATGTTCTTCACATGTACCCCAAAATGTAAACTGCAATAAAATAAATAAATGGGAAAAAAAAAAAGACCAACAAAATTTGCCCCTGTAGTGAAGAGAACACTGTTAATTCTTCACATAAATAAGTTTATTATTTGGTATGGTTTGGTTCTGTATCCCCACCTAAATCTCATGTGGACTTGTAATTCCCATTATTGGAGGATATTCCTAGTGGGAAGTGAGTGGATCATGGAAGTGGACATCCCCTTTGTTGTTCTCGTGATAGAGAGTGAGTTCTCACCAGATCTGGTGGTTTAAAAGTGTGTAGCACTTCTCCCTTTGCTCACTGGCTCCTCCTGGCCATGAGAAAATGTGTCTGTTTTTTCCCGTTGCTTTCTACCATGATTTAAGTTTCCTAAGGCTTCCCAGCGGTACTTCCTGCACAGCCTATGGAATTGTAAGTACATTAAACCTCTTTTCTTCATAAATTGCTGAGTCTCAGGTATGTCTTTATAGCAGTGTGAGAACAGACATATATGGTATTCTTTACTAAATTAAAAGAACTCATATTCTTTGTGCCTACTGACATTGTTCATCATAGTAGTCCTGTGACAACCATCCAATCCATTAAATTAGAAAAAAAAAAATCTCAAAAATTGATGACATGTGTGTTGTGAAAGATTTGAAGGCATGGTACTTCTCTGCAATGTTGGTGAGGTTGTAATTTGGATTGACTTTTTTTCTTTCGTTCTTCTTTTTAATGTTTTTGAAGGCAGTGTGGCAGTTATCTATCAAAATTTCAAAAACATGAATACTCTTCAAGCCAGCCATTTCTTAGGTGTCTATCCTACAGAAAGCATTCTCACATTGCACAAAGACAGGTACAAACTTCAACACTGGGTGTGTTAAGGCATGTTTGGAAGAATTTCCATGATCATTAGCAGAGCAAATGTTAAACATATTCTGGTAGATTCACACTTTGGAATATGAGACAGATTTTAAAAGGATGACGTAGATCTACATAGACTAAAATAAGAAGATAACGAAGATATAGCAAAGTAAAAGAGCAAGCTACAGTATAAAAGAACCTGATCATGCATATATATAAAGTCATAAAAATATTTGGAAAGATATAAGCAAAATTTTAACAATCATTGGTCATTGATATAGACTTGGGTGTGAGGGCTTTGAAGGTTGTCTTTTATTATTACTTATAATTTTAAAATTGTATCATAAAATGTATTTAAAGTGAAATAATTTAAAATGACTGAATAAGAGAGAAAAATAAACCCATTTATTCCCATTCATTTGACAACTCTATAATTACATATTCTTCCTAAATCAATGAATCATCAAAAGATTGAATCCAGTTGATCTTACTCCAGGGATAAGCATTATTATTCCAATTTTTCAGACAAAGTGTTACGAATTAGCTTTTTAAATAACTCACAGCTACTTAGTAGCAAAATCAGAATTGGAAGAGCCATCTCTCAGTTCATTTATAGCCATATCTAGTTATAGCATAGCTGGTAAGGGGCAGAAGCAGGTTTCTAGATACTTTTCTGAACCACTGTCTTGTAAGTGTAGTCCCCCAGTTCTTCATTTTGTAACCGTGTCCTTTCCCCAAAACATCTGCACTTTCTCTCACAAAAGACAAGTGTACATCTCTGCCTCTTGACCTTGAACTTGGCCATGTGATTTGATTTGGCCAATGGGATGTCAGTAAACATGTTATAAGCTGGGGCTTAAAATATGCTTGTTCAATGAGTTTTGTTTCCTTAAGCTTCTATTATCTTTTGGAGCAGAGTTTTCCTCAAGTAACTGCTGTCCCTGGGCTCCAGAATAAACACAAGTGGAATGGAGGCACTCCAATTAATCACAGACTTGCTGCCTGAAGAAGAGTCCCTCAGCTGAACTGCAGATCCATGAGCTAATGGTGATTCTTTTATGCTCCTGAGTTTTGTACTTTTCTTGGAAGTTTTATAAATGCCCTTTTCCTTAGTCAGGGTTCAACCAGAGAAGCAGAACTACTGATTACACACATGCACACAAACAAATATAGGCTAATCACACAAACATATACCTATAAATACAAATTCTTGTTACTGTTTTTGGCCTTTTGCAATTATGAGAGCTGGTTAAATGTGTCTGTAAAGCCATTGTCTTGGCATCGAATGCTATATGGAGCTCAAAGCTCAAAAGGCTGGAAGTTGGAAAGGTAAGACAGATGTAAAGTTGGGAGATTGAGGGCAAACTCAATCCACAAGCATCAGCTGGAATCCCATGAGGATGGACTGAAACTTGTTGCTTCTGGCCTTGGTGATATAGGTATTCTATAGACACCGTATGTATCCCTTGTCATAGAGCTAAACATAGCACCTGGCCACCTGGCCTAGCACTGGTAGAAGGTGAAGGAGGACCCAGGGGAAAATAGAGCAGTTGCAGGCCCAGCTGCTACTTCAAGTCAATGAGATGAGCCAGCAGATCAGTAATAACATATGTGAGCTATTAAATGGCTGCTGGTCCACCCTCCAGAACTTTGCAGGGCTATCCCCTGTGGTGCAACCTAACAACAACAACAACAACAACAACAAAAACATTTTTAAAAAATAGAGAATTCTGGGAAATGTAGTTCTGCCTACCCATGGAGCCTCATTATAAAGTCATTATAGCTTCTAATATTCCAATTTAATAGGTAAAGAAATAGTATCCCCGGAGACCATGTGGGACATGACCAATATCTCATAGCTGGTAACTGGTAGAATTGGAACTTAAATTAAGCTGTCTGATTAATGGCCCCTGTGTGATCTTCATTCTATATATTATAAATACATCTTATATATTATAAATACAGCTTCTCCTGAAGCTGGAGAGATTCATCATAAGTGGGGTCAGGGAAGGGTCATTGAGAGGCATGAAGCATTTAGAGAAAGGTCAACCTAGGTAGAATCTAGGAAAGCAGGTGTCATGGGACAGCCTGAGATCAGGATGTCCTGACATATAGGTGGAGAAAACACCCTTGGGTTTGTTCCTGTGTTTCATTACCATGTGCGGTTTCATTTACTTTGTCTGATAAACCTTGTGAAACAGGCAGGCAGGTGGAATGCAACAGACTGAAACAATCAGGCAGATGTTGGGGCAAGACCTGGAGACCTCCCTAGGAGTGGGGAAGCACTAGAGAGGAAGGACAAAAGAGGACAATCTGGAGCAACAGGAAAGAGACACTGCACAGTAGACACTGGGCAGTCTACCGCTAGCCTACAAAATGCCTTAACAAGGGCTCCCAAAGAATGTGGCTTGGGGAGTCTATGGTAATTTCTTGAGAGCCAGATTGGTAGACAGGACAAGAGTTAGAAAATGAAGGTTTTGGAATTTTCTGGCAACAGCATGAAGGTTCCAGAATAGAAATCTCATCACCAAGTGGAGAGAGAGGAAGAAAGAACTGGTACCAATTCTTCCGATGTCCTGCAGGGGATGCTTATCACTGCAGGGCAGACTGTATCTTCCAAGAGGATGTGGATATCTTAAGTATTCTGGTTACCATGACAACACTAGCCTGGCACCCTGCATGACACAGGACAGTAGTCATTCAAAAAGCACCTATGGGCTGGGCGTGGTGGCTCACATCTGTAATCCCAGCACTTTGGGATGCCCAGGCGGGCAAATCACCTGATGTCACAAGTTCGAAACCAGCCTGCCCAATATGGTGAAACCATGTCTCTACTAAAAATACAAAAATTAGCTGGGCTTTGCTGTGGGCTCCTTTGATCCCAGCTACTTGGGAGGCTGAGGCAGGAGAATTGCTTGAACCCAGCAGGCGGAGGTTGCAGTGAGCCGAGATCAGACCACTGAACTCCAACCTAGGCAACAGAGCGAGACTCCATCTGAAAACAAAACAAACAAAAAGCTCCTATGAATGAGCGAATGCATATTGCAGGCTTTGGTGTAAAACAACTTCAGATTCAAAGATTCAAAGTCTCATCTCCATCATTAAGACATCATAAAAACTTAGCACTTTATGTAATCTGGCTTGGCCTCAGTCTCTGTATCCGTAATATGGGAATAATAATATCATTTACCTTCCAGGTAAAAAGTAAAAATATAAATGACAGAAGCTATATACAGGATCTGGCTCCTAATAAATAAGGGTCCGAGGAGTGTTAGTTTTCTGTTTTACTGGTTTGACTCTCAAGTCAGGATCAGGAATATAATCAAGGGATACAGTTATTAAAACTAGGATATGAAGCAGGGCTTGGCTGCGTGAAAAACACAAGGGAGAAAAGTGAAAGAAAAACCAGTGAGCATGCGGAGTTGCCCTTGAGGTTCCTGAGGGTTAATCAACGACTCATGTAAATTCCCCCATCAACTCACCCCGAGGACGGGCTGGACTCATAGACTGGAGCAGGTTTTGGAGAAGACAGGTCTGTGCCAGTTGCATGCTCCAGAGCTGTCTGTCTCTGAGAGCCAAGGCCCGAGGGGAGGCAGTGGCAGGATGAGTGCTGGATGATGCAGTGGGGCTCTGAGCAGAGAGAAGCTAAAAGACTGCCCAGTGATTTACAGCCTTTAAATGGCTCTACCCCTCTGCAAAACTCTTAATTTAATAGACAAACATCTTGGGATAAGGGCTCACTAGAGACAGAATTGATGGGATAAATGCTGGAAGATTAAAGACCTACAGAGGGGAGTGCATAACTCAATTATGAAAATGGTAAAGAACTCTTCCAGCAGGAAACCTCCCCACCCCCTCTCCAAGTGGCAAACTTGAGAAAAGCCACCAACAAAGGATACTGAATGTTTCAGGAAAACAGTCACCATGCTTGAAAGGGACCTTAATTGTTGCATTGCCCAGCAATTTTTACCCACATTTTATGTAGATGGGAAACTGAGTTGCAAGAAGGTGAGGTGTCTCAATAACATGTGTTAATAGCAAAGTTAGTGCTAAGATTTTGGTGTCTAGGTTTCCCTTTCATTCATAGTAAGCTATTGGTTCTGACTTGCACACTCTTGTACCCTCAGTAATTAGCAAAGTGCTGGACACATAGTGGGTCCTCCATTAATGCTCTGTGAATAAATGATGTGTCTGCAGGGCTTTCAGGAACATCCTCCTGGAAAACTATCACTTTCTTCTTCTGCAAGGTGCCTGAGGTTATTGATTGCCTGGGAATTGAATGTTTAGATTCTCATTGCTTGCATGCTTGCTTTCCAGTCCTGCCAGCCCATTGCTTCTTTATTTCTCCCAATTCTAGCATCCTTTCTGTGATACAGACGTTAGACTCTGACCTGAACATTGAAGAGAACCAAAGGAGACATGGGTTGACTCAGATAAGGCAGTGAGATGAAAGGTCATAAGTGTATCACTTAAGTTGGCTAAGAGTTGACAATCTTGCATGTTCTTCACATGTACCCCAAAACCTAAAATGCAATAAAATAAATAAATGGGAAAAAAAAATCAAAAGAAGACATCAAAAAAAAATTTTTAGAAAAAAAAAACAAAAAACATGGGGTTGGGGGAGGACCAAGGGTATGTACTTGATGTTGTCAACCTAATTTTTCAATTTAAACATTGGTGTGCAGACTACAGATGAAAATGCCAGAATTGGCCAGCAGGAGAAAACAAAAATGGTAAGGGGAACTAGATATTTTATGTATATGGAAAACCCAGACTAGGCTCTTTGGAGAGGGATCTGGGGGCTCTAGACACAGCCCCCACAGGGGTTCTTTATTGGTCTTTAAGAAACTGTACTTTGAGTCTTGATCTGACAGTACTTTCTCTTGTAATGACTATGGATTAACTGTAGCCAGTTTTTCAAACTACGTAAGAGTACCTACAGACATTTGTGTACACTCATAGCAGTGATATAACAAAGCTTAAGTCCTACATCTGATTTTTACTGTGCGTATGTCCTAGAGCAATTTATGTAATCTATATAAATCTCAGTTTTATCATTTATATAGTGGACATGACCATAGTATCAACCTCAATGAGTTTGGGGGAGACTTTATTTTTCATTTTTATTTTTTCTTTATTTTCTTATTTTTCCCCCAGCATTCTTGCAGGTTTTGGGGAGACTTTAATGATATTTAGCATAATGCCTGCCTCACAGTAGATGTTCTCTGGGGAATTAGTTAATTCTCTCTCTCTCTCTCTCTCTCTCTCTCTCTCTCTCTCTCTC
>NW_022437016.1:4658713-4719511 GCF_009761245.1 Sapajus apella | reverse complement strand
CTGTGTGTGTGTGTGTGTGTGTGTGTGTGTGTGTGTGCATGTGTGTGGGTGTGTTGAGGGGATGGATGCTTTATTTCTGTGTGCTGCTTCCTCATGCTCATCAAAACATCCTCAGAAGACCATCAGTATCAGCCATCAGCTTGTGCCTGTCTTCAGGGAAAGTGCTTTATGTACCTTCTCAGTTTTAGAGTGCTTAGTCTCATTTTGAATGCAGCTATACCTTCTGGTTTTTGACTTCCATTCAGAATTTAATTTACCTTTACAACTTTGTGTTCCCTTTCATCAACTTTTATATGGAGGATACTCTTATTTTGTGTGTGTGTGTGTGTGTGTGTGTGTGTAGTTTCTTTGATATTTTTTCTAAATTAGGTTTGGTAAACCTCTTCCTTGGTTTTGTTCACCTGAGAGGCAATTATTGAACACCTGTTATGTGCTAGATGTGATATCTTTTGTATACTTCATAGTACTAAATCTTCATACACAGTAGTGATTTTTGAAGATTAAAAAAGAAGTAACAAAGGTAACAAAATAACCCAGGGTGCAGCTACATTGTATATAAACTTCATTCTGAACCATAATTTGCAACATGCTAACTAACAGTAGGAGTACATGGATGGCTTATTAATTACATTTTCTATGACATGAAGTTCAAAAAAATAGCCAGTACACTGAATGGTAATCAGGATTCAACAACTTTTTGACTAATAAGAACACTGGATCAAATATAAAAAGATAAAATTGAATATGGACAAATATCAAGTGTTCACTTGGATTTAATACCCCAACTCTATAAATAAAAGATGAGGAAAATATGGCTTGGAGATAAGATAGGTTTAAACTCTGAGGTTGTATTTCTATTTAAGTGTGGCAGTAGCATGAGTCAACAATGAACTCTGACTGGAAGAAAAAGTGCTAATGCTATCACAGGCTGAACTAAGAGTTGCTTCATGCTCTGTGGGGGAAAATGATAACCCTACTCTAGTTAATCTTGGTCCAACCACATCTACAATTCAGGGTTCAGTCACAATGTAAACTTGATGATGACAAACCATCATGAGGTTAGAAGAAAAAGAAGGGCAAATCAGAAACAAAGAATGTTTGGGAACCTTCTTATTCTTAGTCTGGAGAAAGAAAACGTTGGGAGAAGTGTCTTGGTCGCTATCTGCAAACATCCAAACACTTGTAGAGGTAAACAGAGAATGTTAAACTAGTACAATAGATGGAAATTGCAGGAAGATATAGATTAGCTCAACATGAAGAATCACTTCCTAAAAATCAAAACTGCCTCCTCAAGAAATTAGCTGACGTGTATGTTTACCCACTACTTTGAGCACTCACGCATGGGGTAACCTTCATAACCAACAGGTGGCACTGTTATAGAAAGAGTTGGAACTGCATTGTATCAAGTCAAAGATCATAACTTACACATTTTATATGCACAGTAAATATTTGTTGAATAAAGAATTAGCCAGATGGAATTGCTTCCTTGAATAACAAATGTGATTAACTAAGAAACAAAGTTTCACTACATGGAGAAGTAAATTTTGAGAGGCTTGATTAAAATTCTAAAATTGGAAAAGGTATAAAGACTTAAAAAAGGAAGGTGCTCACCAAAGTTGAAGGTATAAAATATACCATAAAACGTAAAAGAAATAATACTTATTACTGACTCACATAAAGAATCTCAGAGTTTATAGCACACTTGGCCCCATGTTTTTTTATCTAAATTTCACCAAAAAAAGTGATATGAAAAGGCAAGGCTGGGCGCGGTGGCTCACGCCTGTAATCCCAGCACTTTGGGAGGCCGAGGCAGGCAGATCATGAGGTCAGGAGTTTGAGACTAGCCTGGCCAACATGGTGAAACCTCATCTCTTTTAAAGATACAAAAATTAGCTGGGTGGGGTGGTGCATGCCTGTAATCCCAGCTACTCAGGAGGCTGAGGCACAAGAATTGCTTGAACCCAGGAGGCAGAGGTTGCAGTGAGCCACAATCATGCCACTGCTCTCCAGCCTGGCAATAGAACAAGACTCTGAGAAAGAAAAGAAAAAAAGAAAAGAAGAGAAAGAGAGAAAGAGAGTGCATGAGAGAGAGAGAGAGAGAAAGAGAGTGAGAGAGAGAGAGGGAGAGAGAGAGAAAGAAAGAGAGAAACAATGAAACAGAGAGGGAGAGAGGGAGGGAGGGAAGGAGGGAGGGAAGAAGGAAGGAAGAAAAGAAAAGATGTAATAGCACTCCTATGAGGTAACTAAGGTTCAGACAGAAAAATGGATTGGCCAGGATATAGAGCCAGGTTTCAAAGGCCAGATTTTTTTTTATTACAAATTCTTTGTTTTGATTTTGGTTTTGTTTTAACTCCATCACCCTAATAGGGGACAAAGGAAGGGAATAAGCTGGAGAAGTAGAGAAGTTATTACTTTAAATGTAGTGCAGGCAAAAATATAAGAAGTTGCAAGTCTTGTTTTTAATAAAAATGAAAAAGTATCATTTCAAGAAAGAAAAGCTGAGAAGCCATGAGGAGGAGAAATGAAAGAAGTTTATAGACATTCAAATGGCTGCTGTTCAGATGAGGTAGTAAAGCCACAAGGCGGGCTGAATTCTGGTGTGTTTGTTTCTTCCTGGCCTTGATGCAGCATAACACACAATGCAGTTGGAAGGAAGGGGAGGTAGGAGAGAATGATGGTTCCTTTGGGAGCTGGGCATTATTGCTTTGCTGTGGTGAACAGGTAGTTTTGAAAATTACACACTATGGTGGCAGGTAATTTATTTTTTTATAAATTGTGAGACCTGAGTTGAAACTGAGAGGGAAAAAAACACATCTAAAATGATTAGAAAGGAGTTCTATGAGCTTGCCTGAATATGGCCACTGTGATTATTTCTGGGGGTTACATGGAGGAGGCAATGCCCCTTCTGCTCTGATGAGCCAATGAGAACTTGGCTAAGGACTTTTCTAGAGATAGTTTATGCCTGCATCTCTAGATGTGGTTGTTCCCCCACCCTGCTCCCTTAGCATCTTCTAATGTCATTATTGCAGCACACATCAAAATTGATTATAATTACACCCATCTTTTCCCACCTGTTCTGTGTGACTGGAAGATCCAGTACTCAGGCTCAGAAGATTCTGTGGATATATAATGGTGGTGAAGACCAATACCATACCAGTGTATTGATGTTTAGAAAAATGAAATGTGAAAAATGAATCCCCAACATTATAGATGGAGTCACTGAATTTTAGGAAAGAGAATTGATGGTCTGAAGGAAATTAGGGTAAAGTACCTTTTTGTGCACTGTTTCAGTGTACGATAGTGGGTAATGTAGACACTGCCCTCTTGGAGCTTGCCATGTAGTGGAGATGACAGACATTGAATCAGTATGCAGATCTCCAATACACAAAGTGCAAATATATACCTATATACTTTTTCACTTTGTGTAACTTAAATAATTTAATTACCACAAATATATATATATATATATATATATATATACACACATATGTAATTAAACAAAAATTAACTTTGCCCTAAACTAGGGCTTATTTGGAATTCTGTGGACCACTGATACCTTTGAAAACCTGATGAAAGTTATGAATTATCTGAAACCATATACATATGTACCCAATATGTACAATTTATAATTTGAGGAACCATCCATGGACCCCCTAGGTTTTGAATTCTTGTTCTGTGTCTTTCTTAGGTGACTTCATTTACTCCTAGTTCTCCTTTCTTTAGGATCATTTCCAGTGTGTACTCTCCAGATCAGATATCTTCCCCACAATCTAGAAGCCTGGACAGCTGCCTCCAGAGCAGTTCCCTAATAGTTCCACCAGACTACACTGCTATCAGGAGGTTGCAAGAGCTGTGCTTGGTAAACAATTACATGTGCTGTACTAGTCCATTCTAACACTGCTAATAAAGACATACCCGAGACTGGGTAATTTATAAAGGAAAGAAGTTTAATTGACTCATACTTCAGCATGGCTGGGAAGGCCTCAGGAAACTTACAATCATGGCAGAAGGAAAAGCAAACACATCCTTCTTCACATGGCAGCAGGAAGGAGAAGTACAGACTGAAGGCAGGAAAAGCCCCTTATGAAACCATCAGATCTCATGAAAACTCACTATTACAAGAGCAGCATGGGGAGGCTGCTTTTATGATCTAATCACCTCCCACAAGGTCCTCCCTGCAACATGTGTGATTACATTTCAGATTACAACTCAAGGTGAGATTTGGATGGGGACACAGAGCCAGACCATATCATATGCTAAAGATGAGGTTAGCAGTGACATTGAAGGCCTAAGGAGATTGATAAAAATCTCCTGGTGCACAGTGGAGATTGTTAACAGATGGTCGTAAAATTGTGCTTATTACACTGAAAAAGGTTAAGAAGATGATAAGTTCAGAATTGGTAGACTATGAGTCTAGATTAAGCCTTGAGTTTGAATGGCATTGCCACAGGAGAGAATGTAGAATAAGAAGAAAAGAGAGTAGGGGGAAAGAAAAAAGGAGGAAAAGGAAAGACAGAGAAGGGAAAGAAAGAAGGGAGGAGAAATAAACGTAAATTGAAAGAAAAGATATAGTTCAAAAGAGTTAAAGAGAATTCTGGGAAATCTTAGTATTTACAAAGTCAGAATTTTTGTAGGAGCCTGAGAATCCTAGGAAGAAATTCATTTTAAAAGAAGCAACCAATACCAAATAGTACAGACATTCTATTTAGAAAATAAGGATGTAAGAAATAAGACTTTCCATTGGGTCTTGAAATTAGGATATTGATGGTGACCTTGACCAGAGAAGATTGAGTGAAATTTTGGAAGAAGAGTTCCAATTTCACTGGCTTGGGGAATGAATGAAAAGTAAGAATATAGAGATAGTCAAGGCAGAGAAACCCTTCAGCATGCTTACAACTGAAGGACTAAGGAAAAATAAGGTGCAGGGAGAACATGGCATACTGGGGGAGCTGTTATGGGAGCTAGATATAATTATTGATAGGAAGGCAGAGGTAGAAAAGAAGAGTCAAACATCTCAGAAATAAAAGACCCACTTGATAAAAATGAAGTTTTACAGGAAACGTAGAGAGATGAGTTCAAAGACAGGGAGCAGAAGAAAGGATCTTAGGTAGCGCATGGTTTGTAAGTAGGAGAGAAAGCAGGGAACAAATATAGATGGAGTTAAGTTGGTAGGTCAGTCATGGAGGCAGTGAGTTGAGGGGCTATACCTGAAATCCTGAGGTTTTTCAAATGTTTGGAGGTTCTGTCCTTCTCCTTGCTTTCTCTGCACTGCAACCAGTGTCCTGTGGGGCCCACACCTCCATTCTCTTTGTAGAAGCACTAAAAGCCACAGGTCTGGTTTTAAATAGCGCCGAAGTCTGTCTCTGACTCACTGACTTTCCATGAACTTAACCTTTTTAGAATACAACCTTTAAAGAAAGTTTAAACATTAGACATCAAAAACAAGAGGAAAAATGTTTTTTCTGATGTTATTTGCAAATGTCATTTTAGGGTCGAGGAGTCTGGTTGGGAAAACGTGAATCCTGTATCATTTTCTGTGGGTTACTCTGAAGTCTGAATAATATACAACATTCTGGAACCTTCTTTCAGACCTTGTTGGAAGTGAAAAAAAAAAAAAACACGATTTCTGGTCCGCAGTTGCTGTCACTTCCTTTCTTTAGTCTTGGTCTCTTCATTTGAGGAAAGTGGTTCTGGGCATGGTGATATGCAAGGTCTCTTTCAACCCTGAGAAAGATTCTTACTTGAGAAAATTGCTTGGAACCTGATATAGTTTGGATAGTGTCCCTGCTCATTTCTCATGTTGAAATCCCCAGTGTTGGAGGTGGGGCCTGGTAGGAAGTGTTTGGATCAAGGAGGTAAATCACTCATGAATGGCTTGGGCCATCTCCTTGGTGATGAATGAGATCTCACTCTAAATTTACAGGACATCTGGTTGTGTAAAAGTGTGTGGCACCTCCCTCATCCCCTCTTGCTCCAGCTTTTGCCACATGATATGCCTGTTCCTACTTTACCTTCCACCATGACCTCCCTGAGGCTTCCCAGAAGCTGAGCAGATGTTGGTGCCATGCTTGTACAGCCTGCAGAACTGTGAGCCAATTAAATTTCTTTTCTTTATAAATTACTCAACCTCAGATATTTCTTTAAAGCAATGCAATAACAGCCTAACACAGAACCCAAAGTTGTTTTGTTGTAGGGGTAGGCGGGGGCTTTAGATAGGGGGTTTAGATAGGGTTACCCAGGCTGGAGGGTAGTGGCATGATTGTGATTCACTGCAGCCTCAACTCCCTGGGCTCAAACAATCCTCCTCCTGCCTCAATCTCCCTAGAAGCTACAACTGCCACCACATCCAGTTAATTTTCAAATGTTTATTAGAGATGGGGATCTCACTATGTTTCCCAGGCTGATCTCAAACTCCTAGGCTCAAGTGATCCTCCTGCCTTGGCCTCCCAAAGTGTTGTGATTACAGGCATGAGCCACTGTGCCCAGCCCCAAAATTTTTATTAAGTGGCACATTTAGCTATGAATCATAACTCACAGGGTCAAGAAAGGAAAGAAAGGGAAGGATAGAATCCTGAGCAAGAAAAAAAAGTGAAAGCAGATGTCCTATCTTGAACTGATCTTTTCCAGGAAAGTTCAGCCTTTTTTTCAAAAGCCCTCAGCACAAAAATATTCTGCCTTATGTCACTGACTCACAGGGGCAGGTCAAAACTAGTCTTATATCTGTTGCTTTCACTTGACCTGAGCATAGAGGAGAGCTAAATACACAAGAGATCAGGCAATGATATTAGGGGAAAATGCAGCTGAGAAAATACAAGGAAACCTGTACAAAATGTTTTTCATTTGCCACTTTTTGGGGCTGCTTGAGGTAGGGACCCAGTACCTCATCACCCCTTCAAAGAATCATCTGCCATGATGATTCCGTTATCCTACAGCAGGAATTGTGAATAGGTTCATTAGGCTGTGAATTAGTGGTCTGAATCTTTAGCTTGAAATCTGATGTTGCAATGTAACAAGCTGAGTAGACTTAGGCCATGTAAACTCTTGAAATCATCATCTTGTTCATCTGTCAGATTGGAAATAGCATATATATTTGCCGGAAAATTTCAAACCATATGATATATGACGAGTTTGCTGATGTTGGAGCCTAGAGAACCTGGATTCAAACTCTACCACATTTTCATCATCCCTTCACCATGACTATTTCATTTCTTCTCTTTCACTCACCTATCCAATACCTCTCCTCTGTCTCTCACTGTTTGCTCAGACATTGCTACCTATTTCACAAGAAAATTGATAAGAACATCTACAAACCCTATCTCTATTGCCAGCCTTCTGGGATTTGGGCCTCTATACTTTCTTTCCCTTCTGTTTCTATAGATTATTCTTCACACCTATAGATATCATCTCTACCTTTTTCCATTTCAGCCAAACCTCCTCTCAAGTTTACTGCGTTGGTAATCTAGAAATCATCCTGGATTGCCTAAATCATAATATTTTCCCTCTCCAGATAACCTTCTCAATTGGCATAGAAACATAATGTAGTGCCTCCCATGGTTAAAAAAAAATGTACCCCAGACTCCAGGCTCATGGAGACTGCCCAATTTGCAGCAAATACCAGCTCTATTCTTCCAGTTTCTCAGATCAGAACTCTGGGCTCGTCTTTGACTCTTTTTTTCTCTTTCTCTCACACTTCTCATGACTACTTCTATCATTAGTTCTCCAGGAAAATAGCAGCAGCCTCCTCTCTGGTCTCCCTGCTGCCACCCTTGCCCCCTCAGTCTATTTTCCTCTCCTAGAACCCTAGTAATTCTTTTACAATATGAACCATCATTGTCATTCCCTACTCAAAACCTTCCTCTGATTAGTAGCTTCCCATCTTATTCAGAGTACAAGTGACTCTGAACACTAACAGGCTGCCTGTATCATCTAGACCCCTTGGGGCTTTATCAGGGAAAAATATTCTCCCTACTTGCATGAAGCTCACACCAGATTCCCTTTCTTGCTGTTCCTTGATCCCACCAAGCTCATTCACTCTTTAGAACTTTTGCTTGTACCATTCTGTCTGCTTACCATGCTCTCATCCTGGATGGCTTTGCATATATTGGTTTCTTATTTCTTCTAGGCCTCTTCTCAACAATGACTTTCAGAGAGGTCTTTGTCAACTATCCTATATAAAAGCAGCACATTCCAAATGCACATACTGTCTTTAAAGTATAATTTACAGTTTTCCCATGGCACTCATTACCTCTCATATGATCAATTCCTTTATTTATTGATTGGATTATGATCTATCTTTCCTAGGAGGATGAAAGCATACTACTCTGTTTTATTCCCAGCCCCTAGAATAGTGCCTGCCATATCGTAGAAACTCAAAAATTATTGAGTAAATAAGTGAATAAATAGCTTCAGATAATTCATTCAACTTTGCTAAGTCTAGCTTTAATTCTAGAAATTAAGATAATATTGCCTATTTTGTAAAATTGCCACAAAGATCAAAGATAAGATATATGAAATGCATGTCATGTAGCAAGCGTATGATGAAGAGCATGTGTTATTATTAATATTGTGTGGATTAACTGGAATAATGTATGCAGGGGTCTTGGCATACTGACAACAGTTCAAGTTTTATAGTTACACAACTGAGCTCAAATTTCAGTTCTGTACTTTACAAGGAAATGGACTTCAGACAACTTACTTAACCTCTTCTTAGTTTCAGGTTTTTCATCTGTAGAATAAAAATAATAGTATCCTACTTGCACAGGTAATAAAACCATGCTGACATATTGCAGGTGCTTGATAGAGATGCAATACTCTGAGGCTTAAATGAGGTCTGCATATAAAAGTGCTTGGCACAGAGAGTGTAATTGCTAAAGTCAGGAAAATATATTCTTGACCCACAAGTGCTTGACAGTATAGGCCACTCTTAAATCACTGTGGCAGGAAGAACAATGGCCCCCAGAAAGACTATGTCCTAGTCCCTGGAACCTGTGAATAGTTAGGTTATATGGCAAAGAGGACTTCAGATTGCTAATCTGCTGACTTTAAAATAGAGAAATTATCCTGGATTCTTGGATGGTGCCAGTGTAATCCCAAATGTCCTTAAAAAGAACAGAAAGGCAAAAGCAAAGAACCAGAGAGATGATAGCATGAGAAAGAGTCACCTGGCATTGCTGGCTTTAAAGGTAGAGGAAGGGGCCATAAACCAAGGTATGTGGGTGGCCTTTAGAAATTAGAAAGATCAAAGAAAGAGACTTTCCCCTAGAATGTTTAGAAAGAAATGCAACCCTACTGACTCCTTGATTTTAGCCCAATGACACCCATTTCAGACTTCTGACTTCCAGAACTTTAAGATAATAATTTGTAGTGTTGAAGCCATTAAGATTGTGGTAATTTGCTAAAACAGCAACAGCAAACAAAGATAATCACTAATCAATGTCTATAATACAGATGATAACAGACCTGCCCCTCACATTTGTGAGGCTTAAGGCAAGATTAGAAATAGAAGTTCCTGGCCTGCAGTCCACCTATCTTCTCTTTTCACTCCAGCTGTTTCTTCTACTAAGAGGAACTTCATATGCTTATGTGTGGAAACACCAGGCCTCAAATTCACCCTTCCATCTAAGACATGCCCTTCAGGCACCCTTCAGACCTAGAGATGTGCACATCAGCAGCTGAGCCCATTCTCAAGGGGACAGATCCATGGATGGGACCCTGCAAGTGGACTCGGAGTAGTCCAAGTGGAGCATACTGGGCATGATGCAGGGGCTGGAAGTTTGGCTATCCCTTTATTCCCATATAGTTCTCGCCTCCTTCCCCTGAAGAAGAACCAGAGAGAGGTTCTATAAAGCAGCACAATGAGTAGATCTTTCTGTGATGATGGGACTACTCTATATCTGACCTGGCATTTCTAACTATAGAGCACTTCGAATGTGGCTAGTTAACTTCAGAATTGATTTTTTTCATTGCATTGTATTTTAATTAATTAATTTAAATTTAAATATCCATATGTGGCCAGTGACTCCTGTGTCAAGTAGCACAGCTCTAAAACATGGGGACCACAACAGAGTGTCCAATTGACATGAAAGAAGGGGGAAAGTGTTTTGAATGCAAATATAAAGAAGCCATTAATCCTCTAAGGAGAAAACCCATGGTCTTCTTAAAGGAAATTGGTGTCTCAGCTAGAGTTTGATAGGAATTCTGCTCTCTCTTTCCTTCAGCTATTTCAGCACATGCACTCCTTCTTTCTGGGTAAACATTTTTCTGACCTCTCAGTGCTTGGTGCTGGGTTACTGCATCCATTGGTCTTTGCTGTATAACAAATCACCTCTAAACTCTGCAGTTCAAAACAATAACCAGTGATTTTTCTTATGATTCTGCCATTTGGCAGTTTGGAGTGGGCTCAGCAGATAGTTCTTCTGGTCTTTGCTGGGAATAATCACGTGTCTCTTGTCTACTAGTGGGCCGGTTAAAATGATCTCAGCTAGGATAATTCATCTCCGCCCTACATGGCATCTCATTCCCCAGCAGGCCACTTTGTTCATGTAGTGGTTGCAGATTCCCAGGAGAACACATGAAGCTTACTTAGTCTCAAACAGAGATTCTAAGGAACTTCAAAACTACATAATGAAGATAAAATACAGGAAGAAAAAAAAAATGTGAATGTTTCTCAAAATCTACTTTTCACCTATTGTAGATAGTTTTCCAGTATCCTGTAGTTGAATCTATGTGCCTGTCTTAGTTCAGGCTGATATAACAAAGTGCCATGGACTAGGTGTCTTATAAACAACAGAAATTTATTTCTCACAGTTTTGGACGCTGGGAGTCTGAGATCACAATGCCAGTATGGTCGGGTGCCATTGAGAACCCCCTTCCAGATTACAGACAGTTGTCTCCTCCTTGTATTCACATGAGGCAGAAAAGAGAATGAGAGAGCAATCAGGTTTATGTATTATTATTATTTTTTTAAGGCACTAATCTCATTAATGAGGCTGTACTCTCATGACCTAATAGCCCCACAAAGGCCCAAGCTCCTAACCTTATCACATTGAGGCTTAGGTTTCAACCTGAATTTTGGGCAGATACAAACCTTCAGTCCATAATAGTGCCAACATACTATACTTCTAATATTTGTCTTTCACTTAGTTTTTACCTAATTTCATAAAAAGGCACTTTTATAAATATTATCTCCAATTTACAGATGTGAAAAGCAAGGATCAGAAACTTTTCAAGTTCACACAACACATGGCAGAACTGGGGGTCAAGCCTACTGATGTCTGTTTGTAAATCAGAGTTTCTCAGCCTTGGCACTACCAGCGTTTTAAACTAGATTGTTCTTTGTTGTGGGGGACTGTCTTGTGCAGTGTAAGATGTTTAGCAGCATCCTTGGCCTCTGCTCACTGGAACTCAGTAACAAACTTCCATTTGTGACAGTTAAAGTATCTCCAGACATTGCCAAATGTCTCCAATGAGTGGTGGGAGAGACCAGAAATAACCCCTGATTGAGAACCACTGTCCTAAATCATGATTTTCACTCCACCTTCCAATACTGCCTCTCCTTGAGTGAGGGAGTGGAATCCTACTTACAGCCAACACTCAGTATATGCCTTCCGACTGGAGAGGAGGATTGAGGCAAAGCTGGGGCAGTGGGATTGAGACAGAGCTGAGGCAGGTGTCAGAGGTGCTACCATCGTTCCAGCAGGCTCCTCTCGGAGCTCCCTATTCAGCATTAAGCCTTTCCTTTTTCCAAATGCTCTCAACTTCTCATTATGAACTCTGCATCCTCTGCAGTTGGGGAGAACCAGCCGGTTCTTCCAGAATGTGGAAAGATGGCCCCAGAGCAAGCTAAAGAGAAAGCTCTAAGTTGGAATGGCTTTACTATCGGTGGCAGGGAGCTAAATATTTCATCTTCATAAAATAAACATAGATCATCTCATCATGAAATATACATAAAAATGTTTAAACATGTTAATTATTAAACCAATATTGATTCATATTGGATGAGGCATTAAGGGAAATTTAGCTAATGTATTTAATATCTCCTCCACAGTTGACTAGTATCAGAATTCATCATATCTAACCACCAATAATCATAAAAGTGGCAGGCAATATTTATGATCGGGGTGAGTGAGTGCCAGACAGGAAGCAATGAGGACGGAGGAAAGATGAGGATCTGAAGGACAGAGCCGTTCAGTTGTCAGAGCTCATCCTTGGAATTTCAGACATAAATCACTGGGCGCAGTCACATCATCAAAGTTTGATAAACCTTTCATATTGGGACAGTTATTGAATATCATTTGGACCTGGCTTCCTTCTCAAAAATGAAATAGGATGGCTGATGCAATGTAAAGGTAGAAAGAGAATTGGAGTAGAGCTTTAAAATCCTGGATCTGAATTCTATCTCAGTGATTTTCATAGCCTTAGGTTCTATTTACTCATCTGCAAAATGGGGTAATAACATTTATGAGTGGCATTTTCTTGTCACCGTTATATATGTTTTCATCTTACCCCACGAAATGGATTTCAAATCTCTAGGAGCAGAGGTTTTTGCTCTTGATATTTTTTTTCCTTCTGTGTCCTGAAAGTGGACTAATTTAGTCATTAAAAACCCTGCTGTGGAATTAGAAAAATCTGGATTTGAATTCTGAATCTTGTGCAAGTTTCTTTGTGCCTCAAGTTCCTAATCCTTATAACATTTCGACTGACTCATGGGTCCACTGTGACTGTAACCTGATACAATGTGTATAAAGTGTAAGAATGTAGCACACAGGACATGTTAGGTACTTGGTGGCTTTCATGATTCTTTTAGAGCAGTGATAGAGAACTAAGCTGACAATTATTCAATGAAATTTCAACAGGTTGTTTTTATCAGTAATTTATGAACTTTGAACACTGGATGTAATTTAAATATCAGCCCCTGTGGATGACTATGGAATCCTGCAAGCTAGCTTCTAGCCCAAACACTGCCTGTCTTAGGCAAATCTTGAGAGGAAACTCAGCTTGTTGCACCTCCAAGTTTAGGGTCCTTCCACCTCCCCCCAGGTTCTAGTGCTTGAAAGGAAGAATTTCTCTTTGATGTGAAGACATTCTTGGGAAGAGCTAGTTCAAGTGCCTCCTCTGCCATCAACTCAGCCTCTGAGACTCAATTTCCTCATCTAAAAAAGAGAGATCAAAATGTAAAAGAAATTTTAAAAACACACACACACAAACACATTCTGCCAATTTAGATATATCAGCTATGATATTTTCTAAATTTTGACATATGCTTTTTTATTATTTAACATTTCCAAAATTGGGATATCTTACAGTTGACATGTGCATTAATGTAGTGCTTCTCTCTTTTTCACAAGGAGCTCTTATTAAATCAGTAGCATGTCTTATCATTGGAAATGTCTTCAAATCAAAGCAGAATGATATTATTATTCATCTCACCATAACTGAGTAGACCCTCCTGGATCAACTATTCAGGGGTCAGGTAGTTACTGATAAGTGAAAAAAGTCAGCAAGACCTTGATGTAGTCTCTTATTTTCTTCTGCAATGAAGTATATAGACTTATTGTTGGGTATTCCTCAGCTAAGATGTGGGGAAAATGTCAGACATGTGAATATTTCCCAAACACATTTTCTTGAGATGCATTTTGGCATCCAGGAACAGTTGACGAAAAATAGCTTATGTATCAGGACCCATCAAACTCTGAGACTGAAAACCTCTCCGGCAGCATTTCTGGGCTACCAGATGTTACACAGCTGCATTGCAAATTGTTATCTGAGCTCAAAAGGGAAGAAAATAGAAGACTGTTGAAACCATGAAGGCACATGACACAGTAAACGGTGCATTTAATTTCAACTTAATGTGAGAGATAGTATGCATTAGATAAATATCGTCTGATCATTAAAAACATATTTATGGAAGTTTAGCAATTTTGTCGAGGATGTGTGACTAATAATACAGAATTGTGAGGCCTCCAAAACATATTTGTTTTCATCAATTGGTGTTTAGTTTGGATTATTGACTGTTAAATCAGAATAAATTTTTCACTTGAGGTTTCACATTTCATTCATGAGAGATTTGTCTTCATCCATATACTCATATTGGATACCCAGTTTGCCCATAAAAAAAAGCCCACTCTAACAGAATCATAGAATTTCTGTGTTGGAAAAGTTCTTAGAAGTCCAATCGCCTTCCAGCATTTTTTTGTGTAACTGCATTCATCTACTTTGAATTGCAGCTATATTTTCTGAATAAATGTAGTGTTACCATTTTGAGGAAAATTTCAAAAAGAAAACAGATTATCTGTATTCCTTTCACTATAACATTCCCTTCCATTTCATTTTCTGTATATCTGTGTGTTTTGTACTTAGTGGTAATTGTGGTATACGGGTAAGTTATTTCTAAGCCTTCTTCTTCATTGTTGCTACATAATTTTCATGATTGCTAGGTTTGATAACATAATACTGTTCTAGAAAATGGCTGTGCTGGCTGGGCATGGTGGCTCACGCCTGTAATCCCAGCACCTTGGGAGGCTGACATGGGCAAATCACTTGAGGTCAGGAGTTCGAGACCAGCCTGGCCAACATGGCAAAACCCTGTCTCTACTAAAAATTCAAAAAATAGCCAGGTGTGGTGGTGTGCATCTGTGACTCAGCTACTCAGGAGGCTGAGGCACGAGAATTCCTTGAAACCAGGATGGGAGGTGGAGGCTACAGTGAGCTGAGATTGTCCCATTGCACTCCAGCCTGGGTGGCAGAGCAAGACCCTGTCTCAAAAAAAAAAAAAAAAAAAAAAAGAAAAAGAAAAAAAGTAAAAGAAAATGACTGTGCTACAACATACTGAACTCTTTTCTTTCTGCTATTGAGACTTTTAAGTTGTGTCTGGTGGAGCCACTGCCTAAGTTACAATCTTGTTTCTACCCACTTATCAGCAATATGACTTGGATAGGTACCTTAATGTTTCTGTATCTCAACTTCCTTATTGGTAAAATGGATAGAATATGAGTATCACCACATAGAGTAGATGTGAACATTAAAAAATTTAACCCATGTTAAGCACTTGAAACTGGCACATAATGGACACCTCATAAGTGTTAGTTATTATGTTGGTAAATCAGCTGTAATCATTATGCATAGTCTTCCCTAAAATGTTGAAACATGTTTTTCTTAAAGGTGTTACTCAATCCATCTTCACAAAATTTCATAGAAACGGTGACTTAGACCCTTCTGGAACATTTCCAAAGTCAAATAATCAATCACCTACCTAGACAGATTATTTTACCATGGATGGCTTTCATTATTGGGAGTCTCTTCATGTTTAATCTAAATGAAACTTCCAGTGAATCCCATGCAATGACTGGGTTCTACCCCTGTAATCATGCAAATTTTTTTAATACATTGAATCTCAGTGCATATTCTCTGGGACAGTAGTCAACCTCAAATCCAAGCCATTCAAGTTGCATTGATTCTACCTTTGAAACCATTTTCTCTTCTCTATTTTCAACCCCACCATCCTGGTTAAGCCCTGATCCCCTCCAGCCCTGGTTATAGCAACAGTCTCCTAATCGGCTTCTACTTTTGCCTCTGGCACACGGCCACCAGACTGGTCTGATACAAAAGCCAACATGATCACATAATGTGTCTGTGAATGGCCCTTCAGTAGCATCTCATTTCTTAGACTAACATGGACACTCTTCATCATGCTTCAGAGCCTCCATCTGAATGTGCTCCTGTCTTTTTCTGCACTTTAATCCCTTCTCTCTCTCCCTCTTGCTTACCTCAATCTAGCCACACTGTTTCTGCTCAAGAATCCCAGACTCTTTTATGGAGCAGGGCATTCATAATGTGGTCCTATCTACTTGGATATCTGCCCGTTACGTTACTCTTAGTCTGGCCAGCCTTTCATTGTCCTTCAGGCTTCCCGTTAAATGTTGCTTCATTAAGGAGATCCTCTTAAACTTTCTCTATAAAATATGCTTGTCTGTTTTACTCTCTCAGAATACCCTGCTAATTTCCCCTCAATGCATTAATTACAGTTTATAACCATATGCATATTTGTGTCTTCACTTGTACAGTACCTTAATAATGATTTACCAGGTCACCTGCATGTCCAAACTGACCCTGTTAGTCATACTGGAAAGCAAGTTCAAACAGACTATGATCACAGATACTCTAACATACTCTCTTCTATGTGCGTAGAGCTGAAATGAAATAATCATGGAAACATTTACTGGGCACTTACTATGTTCCAGGACCTTTTCTAAGTATTTTGCATATACGTTCTTATTACTTGCAAGGTAAGTTTTAACATTGTTCCATTTTACATCTGGAAGAAACTATAAGTAAGAAACTAAGGTCTCAAAGCAGGTAAGCGGTAGAGCCAGAATTTAAACCCAGGCTACCTCTAGTGGCCATGTTCCTATCCCTGCCAGTAGAGAACTACGGTCTTAAGGACCTTGGCTTTGATTTTGGAGGAAAAAAACTCAAAAAGCACATGAAATACTCTACATTTTGCACAAAACCATGAAGATAAATCTTTCAATTATGCAATTAGAGACTAGAATGCTGAAAGAGATGTTAAATAGATTTTTTCAAGGTAAAGTTTTACGTGATTAAAGTTATATTATTTTTCCCAAAAAGGCAAACCCAGGGAGCACCAACATGGCAGAAAAAAAAAAGACCACGCAATGATGTGGGTTTTGTAAATAACTTCAGGAAAGACTTGGCTGTAATAATTTTATTTATATATTTATGTGTGTATATATATGTTTGTATATGTGCATATATATGTGTAAGTATGTGTGTGTATATATTCCCCCTTTTAATTGCTTTTAGTTATCTTAGAAAAATTTTTATATAAATATAAAAATTTATGCTCATATAAACATGAGTACACTCATGTTTAATTGATGAAAATGTTTTTCAGTGTCTTATCCTTATGTCCTGCCAGTCTCGAGAGTAGGGAAGCACTATCCTTGTTCTAGGATAAGAAATAAGAGGCTCAGAGAGGAGAAGAAGCTTGCCTATATAAGTGAAACGAGAGGATCAAGACTAGACTCTGAAAACACAGAGGCAGAGAGAAATAGGGCAATGAGGTCAGATTCCAAAATCAGAGAGATCTGGATCTGTATCATACACATGCAAAACCACAGGCCTCAGACAAAGCTCTTTAACCCTTCTGACTGGTTTCCTCATCTGTACAATTAGAGCTTAATGCCTGCCTTTTAGTACACTTGTAAAGATTAAATCAGATAATGTCTGTGAGGCACTTGGCCCGGAATCTAGCATCCACTGGCTGGCTCAATACATGAGCTTTTTCCTTCCCACCATCCTGGCCCCTTTCTCCTTTTCTTCTGGCTCTACTTTCCAAAACAACTCAACTGAGATGATGTAATGCTTCAGTTGCCTAACCCAGGCCTGCTGTGGGATCGTGGCCACTGACCTTGCTTGATGAAAGCACTACATAAATGTGACTCCTGGAAATGCTGACATGACCCCAGTTACCATCAGGTTACACCTTTGCAGGAAAAGAAATGGATGTTTTTGTCTCAGTTTGTAACTCTAGAGAGAACTGGCCATAAGCCCAGCTTCATACCTGAGCATCTCTGGACTCACAGGTGTTAGTTAAACCTAAGGTACATGACATCCCATCTGCAGATAAAAGCTTGTTCTGGATGGATACGCCCTTCAGTCGACCTGTAGCTCTTTCCATATCTCCCCTCTTTGTATGCTGGGCATGTTCAGAGATATGTGGAAAGAGCAGGGTTTGGAGTGAGGATATTCAAGTTCAAGTCCTGCTTTGCCACTTGCTGGTTCAGTGACAAAAGACAAATTACCCTAAAGGCAAATTCAGCCTCAGTTTATCCAGAGAGGAAGAACGATTGCCTTTGTCATGGGTTTAAGTCAGAATCAGCCTCAAGCCTCCTTTAGAAGAGATAATAAATATGCTGTTCTCCCTCTCATGTGGCTTTTTCTTGAGGATACAAAAGTTGGCTTGACTCTGTGAATGTCCAGCTTCTCAAACCTCCCGGGGCAGGGAAAGGAGACCACTGTCCTCCAGATCTCCATCCCTTACTGCATCACTGGTCCCTTCCAGAGAGGACTTGCAGAATCCCTAACTTTGGATTCTACCTGCCTGGTCAGGTCTGGTATAAAGACAGGGCCTCAGTATCTGCCTGTCACCTTCTTAGACTGGGGCAGTGCCAGGAACTGAGCTGCACAGACATGGGGAAACCACAATCAAGACCCCTGAGTATTTAAGGTGCCACCTGGCAGAACACATCCTGTCTTTACATGCCAGCAGTAATAAGCAGGGAAAAGTACTAGGTTCAACCAGTGCCGTTTATCGTGAATGATGAGCAGGGTGGGATGCAACAGAGGAAGAATGACATGAGAACACTTGCTCTGGAGTCAGCCTGCTGAGGTTTGAATTTTGACATCCTCATGTCTTAAATAGGTGAGCTTGGTGAGTTGTTTTACCTTTTTGAGCCTCAATTTACCTTCTGTTAAATGGGATTCAAAATGCATCTTCCTGTTATGTTTAATAAGACCACGATCACACATTAATGCATATCAAGGCTTAGCAGCCCTTGCATTTAAGGAAACTCTGCATGAATATTACTTGTTGTAACTAAGAGCTATGCCTACTGGGTAGGCCTTGGTACCAGTTCCCAAGCTAAGTGTTTTACCTGCAATGTCCCCTTTACTCCTCATAACAACACCATAAAATTAGTTATCATCAGCCCATTTTACAGATGAGAAAGTGGAGGATAAGATAAGAGTTGTTGTATCACCTGCCCAAGGTCATGCAAGCCAGCTTCACCCTGGTCTTACTCCAAAGCCTTGACTCTGAAACCCTGAGCCCCCATGCAGTGCGAACTTATATTTTCGTCTGTAGAATGATGACAGTTAAACATCTATTGATATGTTAAGTACTCTAAATATATGTATGTATTTAATCTTCATGGCAACTTTTTGGGGCAGGTGGCTTTATCATCACAATTTTTCATAGGAGGAAACTGAGGGTGTTAACAAAAGTAATCTTGAAGGTTTCTTCTCAATCTATAATTTATTTAATTAATTTCAATGTTTTCCAAGTGTGTTCAGTGGAACACTAATTTTGTAAGTTTCCCTGTAAAATAAAGACTTCCTGCTGCAAACACATTTTGGAAATACTGCCCAGGAAAGCCCCCACTTTGAGCTACACAATGCACATTTACATATTAAAGGGACAGAGGGGCCTTGTAGGGAGAAAACCTGTTAAACTTTGTTTAACCCGGTGTTTTCCAAACGGATTTGACCAGAGAGACCCACCATCCCTTCTCTCCTGCCTCACACACCTGCACAACATCTGTCAACATTTTGCAAAGCCTTTTGGCAAAGTTCATTCTAATTCAACTCAACCTACATTCATTGAAGGTCAGGTCTGTACCCATGCCTATGACTGCTGTACTTCCAGAGCTGGCAAGAGAAGTTGTTCTGCCTTTCTGCAAGTTTGTAATCTTGGTGGAAAAGAAAAGTGCACAGTAAATATTTAGAAAATACTCCAAATCATTAATTTAGATGTTTGATGCCAAAGATGCCTCCTCTGGAGACAGGAAAGTGGTGGAAAAGAATGGGAATAGCCTGCCGAAGGAAGAATTTAAGCTGAACCATGCAGAATGAGTACCTCAGCCTGATCTGCAAAAACGAGGCAATTGGGCTCTTGAGAAACCTCCTAGTTTCAAATAAACACTTATTTATCAGTGATGGGGAAATCCCATTCCTAGGACTAGATGGTTTTATGCTCACAATAACAGATATTTTTCTTGCAATAATTTCAATAACATGGGCTGCATATGGTTATCATTAGGATTATTATTATTGTTATTAAATTAGATGATTAAAATGATTATAAAGCCTAAATATCTCTGAGCAAATCCTGTGTTTGATTTGATTCACCTGTTTGTAGTAGCGCCTCAAACCCTGTGACTCCTGCAGCGTTCTTGTCCCTGTTGCTTTTATCACACACTGCTTAGATAAACAAAATAAACTCCCTCTCACAAAGAAGCGATGTGAATCACCCAATTCAGCAGCTCCCTCTTTTTTCTTTCTAATGCTCTTATTCTTCATCTCTATTATTTCTGAATTGCACTAATTAATCCCTAACACATTTGATTTTCTTTCTGAAAAACCCAAAAGATTAATAACTGTATTTGATTAGGTGGCCTGGAGAAGAAAGGGTACACCAGGCAGTAGGAGCAGTAGGGGCAAATGCTGGGAGGTGGGGCATGGACACACGCACAGTGGGCTTCAGAAGGCCAGGATGAAGTGGTGGGTGCATCTTGCCGTGGCAGCGTGGGATCACCACTTGGCTTTGATCAGCTGTTGAGTTCATAGCAACATCTCAATCCCTTTCGCTGCTTGCATACCATTACTCTCCTCTCTGCCAAGAGATCCCAGTGCAGCCAATTTTCTGGACCTGTGTTCATCTCCCTGACTCCTGTGGGTTCTGGTGTCAGAGTCAGTCTCCCTGATGGAGCTCTTGCGGCATCTCGTATTTTCCTTGTTAAGTGCATGGATTCCAATATTCTTTAGAATTTTGGGACAAAGTGGCTAAAACTTTGGATGAAACCATACATTTTTATATAGCATGTCTAACACACACCAGTTATGGAGTGCCTAATGTGCACTCTGTTGAATACTAGAGGTATGAAATGAGGGTTTCTGGCTTTAAGAATCAACAATTAGTCTAGGTGCGGTGGCTCATGCCTGTAATCCCAGTATTTTGGGAAGCCAAGGCAGGTGGATCACCTGAGGTCAGGAGTTCAAGAACAGCCTGGCCAACATGGTAAAACCCATGGATATGGTGGTGGGCACCTGTAATTCCAGCTACTCGGGAGGCCAAGGCAGGATAATTGCTTTAACCCGGGTCATGGAGGTTGCAATGAGCTGAGATTGTGCCATTGCACTCTAGTCTGGGCAACAAGAGTGAAACTCCATCTCAAAAAAGAAAAAAAAAAAGTCAACAATTAGATAGAAAATTAGCTCATGTTTATGGCATGATTTGATACTTAACAGACATGCATATAGTGTGAAATCGGAAGAAAGCAAAGGGAAGTTGATACAGAAATTTATGCAAGAGTTCAAATTTGATTTGACCTCAAAGGGTGGAGAGCAGTTGAGAATGGCAAGAAAATATACACAGAAAACCCAAGGCACATCCTGGTACAGGGGACAGAGAGTGGAGTATACTGATTAATACACAGGCCCTACAGCCAACTGTCTGCGTTCAAAACCCTCCTCTGCTATTTACCAGATGTGTAATCTATAACTGGGGATGTCCAAACCCATGATTCTTGAAAGCTGCAGTTTTTTAATCTGCAAGAGGGAGAAAATTATAATATCAACCTCATCATGTTGCCACAGAGAATAAAAATGAGTACACACACATAAAGCAGTTAGAGGAATATCTGGCATATAAGTTTTGAATAAATGTTAGCCAACATCATTAAATTTAAGAATTTAATAACAACTCTGACTATGTGCCAGGCACAGTTCTAGGGGCTGGAGATATCACAATGAACAAGACCCTCAAGGCCACTGATCTTTTGGAATATGTGTTCTATTTGGGAAACATAGAAAATGAAGAAAATATTTAAAGGTGATTTCAGATGATGTTGAATAATTCGTGCTGTGATGGAGTTGTTGTTTAGCATGATCTGGAACAGTCTTGTTGTAGAGGTGATATATGAGCTAAGACTCCAACATTGAGAAAGATTATCCATTTGAAGATCTAGATACAGAAATTTCTAGGAAGAGAGACAGCAAGGGCAAAGGCCTCGGGTGAGAACAGTCCTTCCAGGTAGAGGAAGGGAAAAGAGGCCAGGCTGGTTGAGGAGGAGTGATTGGAAGTAGGGAGACTGGTCAGAGATTAGATCGAAGAGGATGGTGAGAGCCCATGAGGTAGGACCTGCACCACAGAGTAAGGGAATTGGCATTTATTACACATCACACAGTCAGCTAGTTTCAGAGATGAATGAGAAATGAGAATTGAAGTGAACAGAAGGCTTGGCTATTTCTGAGTTTAAAAATTTACCAGACCTGAGGAGGGAATGTATTTTCCTTATTATTTTTTGGGACACTTTGGACCAGGAGGCATTCTCTCTTCTGCTTTCAAAAATGGGCCCCTTTTACTAATAAAAGTGAGAATATTAGTAACCAGTGAGGTCAGTTTTGCCCTTATTTTGTACTCTGGACAGGGGAGAAAAATAGAAATTATTACTCAGCATAACAATGACCTTCATTGCTCTGTAGCAATGGAGGCGCTCTCGTTGATTTAGCCAACTGTGATGTAGGGAAAAGACCTGGACTTGGAAGATGTTTCTTTCATTCATCAGTCAGGGGCGTGGCTAGCAACTGATGCCATACTTAAAGGAGTGACTAGAGATGGCTTCATGGAAGAGCTGTTGACACAGGTGTGGAGAGAACTAGGGAACCACCAAGAGATGATAAAGCAACTTAAGGATAAAGACGAAGGGATGCTGTTGCCATTCCAGGCCTGATGGGACAAGGGAGGGAGTGATTGCAGGAAGCCTGCAAGAAACATCTCTGTAGGAAAGGTCCCTTTAACAGAGCTGTGGCTTTGATGGAATGATGAAGCTTCTGCACAAATGCAGATCAACAAGGAGAGAAGCAGGAGTGGGGGGAATGAACACCTGAACCTCTGTCTCTTCTCGTTTTGATCTTCTGCCAGTCTTTCATTGCTGAACCTACTAAATGCTAGGAAACAATATCTTTGTGGTGGGTAGAATACCAGGTCTTCAAAGGTGCCTACATCCTAATCTCCAGAATTTATGAATACTTGGGTTAAATGGCAAAAGGGAACTAGGGCAGAACATGGAATGCAGGTTGATGATCAGCGTGAGATAAGAAGATGATCATATATTATCTGAGAGGCCACCTTGTAATCTGAAGTGCCCATTCAAATTGAGGAGGCAGAAGAAAACTAAAGGGATGACCAAATGAGAAGGACTTCACCTGACGTTGTAGGCTTGAAAGGGGGCCACAAATCAGGGAATGCAAGTGGCCTCTAGAAACTAGAAGCAAAGAAACAGATTCTACCCTAGGGCCTCCAGAAGGAACAAAGCCCTAACAACATCTTGGTTTCAGCCTGGTGAGTCTCATATCAGAATTCCATCCTCCAGAACTGTAAGAGAATACACTTTTGTTTTCAGCTGCCAAGTTTGTACTTTGTTATGGCAGCCATAGAAAACTGATACAAATCCCAGCTAATACATTCCATAAAAGTACAGAGTAGAGAGGAGAAGAGTAGAAAAGGTATCTTTGGGCTGGGCACGGTGACTCACGCCTGTAATCCCAGCACTTTGGGAGGCTGAGGCTGGTGGATCACAAGGTCAGGACTTTGAGACCAGCCTGGCCAATATGGTGAAACCCTATCTCTACTAAAAATACAAAAAGATTAGACAGGCATGGTGGCGGGTATCTGTAGTCCCAACTATTCAGGAGGCTGAGGCAGAAAATTGTTTGAACCTGGGAGATAGAGGTTGCAGTGAGCTGAGATGGCACCACTGTACTCCAGCCTGGGTGACAAAGCGAGACTCCGTGTCGAAAAAAAAAAAAAAAAGAGAAGATATCTTTGGTACAATGGAGAATATTTACCTGAGTTCAAGTCTTGGGTCTATCATTACTCTATGGCTTTGGTCAAGACACTTTGCCTGCTGGACCTTAGTTTCTTCACCCTGTAAAATGAGGGCCATCCAGCTACTTTAATGAATCACCGTGGGGATTAAATGGCAGAATGGATGTGAAAGTGTTTTATAAACTAACATTGCATAGAGGTAAGGCATCTGAGACATCTGCAATATAATGACCACAGGATAAATGATTCAATGAAAATTCCCCTCTTTAGACATTCCTGAGTTCAAAGACATACCTCTTGCCTACATGCTTTGCCCCTTACAACTATTTTCAATGTGAAAAATTAGGACATGTCTCTAAAGCATACTTCCCCATGGGGCCCAGAGCCATCTTGGCTGGGCTATAAATCTTTTCTTTCAATGTAAAGATTTATGGTTCTTGTTGGAAAAGATCAGTTGCAACACGCACATACACAGTCATGCATCCAGACACATCTTGCATGTTCTAGAAAATGGGACTTCCCATGAGAGACATAAATAGGGAGTTCATGACTTTTCAATCACACATCCCATTAGCAAATCTATCAGCTTCATGCACCTACAGACACTACACATCTTCATATTAATTAATACGCTTCTCATAAAGAACACCCAAATAATTGAGCTTTCCAGCTCTCCATGAAGCACATGCATAAGACTATACTCACATATATACCCCACACCGTCCTTACCTCCACTGGACTCACAATGAGTTTTGAAGCCAAATAAATGCTTAACACTGGCAGAAAATGTGTCTCCTGTATGACAGTCATGGGGAAAAGTCAAATTACTTTTCATGACTTTCAGAATGGCTTGAAGAAGACAAGTTGGTTTATGTATTAAATTTATCTGGAATTTACATTTTGATTGGCCAACAGTCTGGGCAAATTCCACAGTAACCTATCGATCTGACAGAGACATCTGACAGCTCCGAACAATTGCTGAAATGGCTTTTAAAACCCAGCTGGCCGGTGAGAGCTGGGGAAATTTTCCCAGTGAGCTATCTCTCATTCATCTTCTAGCAGTTCCCACCTCCCCCTCCAGCCTTGGGGTGGCTTTCAATAAAGCCGATGGAGACATATTTTTAGAGACACGAAATAAAAAAATCCTCCTGGAGCCTGCCTTCATTGCTTCTCCTGCCTTTGGCTACCCATTTGCCTCCTTTCACCTTTGATCACAATTTCAGGGCTCTCTTCCTGCTTACTAAATTCACAGTCAGTTCAGGGACTGCTTGCCTGATAATGATGAAGACAGTAACTAAGTATGTCTCTAGGTTATTAGCCCTGGCATCTTTCTAAAATGCTCCCTCTTCTCTGTGACCCCAGGTACAGATACTGAGCCAGGAATACTCCCTATTCCATTCCTGTCCAACACACAATGTCATCTACGATATTTTTTGTATTATTATTCCAAACCAGCATGACTTCTATTGTGTGTCTGCACTAATCACTTCACACTTATCATCTGTCTTAGATTACTGTGGTTTAATTCAATGGAAATAAGTATCTACTACATTTGGGATATTGCTAAAGGGAATGTATAGATAAAGATAAATTTGCATCAGACCTTCTAAAATATTACAGTGTAAAAGAATGGTTGTTCTCAAAGTGTGGTACTCAGACCAGCAGCTTCAGCATCTTCTGAGATCTTGTTAGTGACGCAAATTTTTGAGCCCTTCCCCCATGCTACTGAATCAGAAACTCTGGAGGTCTTTTAACAAAATTCTCAGGTGAGTCAAATGCAAATGATAGTTTGAAAACCATATTCTAAAGTATTTGAGACACATCCACAAAAGGTGATATTGATTTCTACAGAAAATGTGACAACAGAGTGCTAACGGAAGTTCAGAGGAATGCTTGATGAACCCTCTCAGCCAAGTTAGGGAGAATTTGGAGGACGACAGGAAGGCTTCAAGGAGGAAATGTTGCTGTGGAATGCTTTAAAGGATGCTAGAAGACACTCTTAGACCCAGGACACAGAGAAGCAAACGAATAATGCCAACATGGTAAATGTCTAACACTCAGACTGCCCTTTTCCATTCCCTAACCATGGCAGACATTACTAATAGATCATGGCAGTTTTTTTTTTTTTTTTTTCTTTTCCTGTTAAACATTGTGGGAGTCTCAGGATCTTTTAAAACATACTTACCCAGGTAGCTGGTAGCAATCAGCTTGAGTTGGCAGCACTCAGCCTATTTCCTGTCTCTGGAGCTGACTTGGGAATGCTCTGACCTTCCAGTGGGGTAGTTATCGGGGAATAAGATTTAGAAGGTGCTAGATTACATAGGCTTGAATAGGGCCTTGAATGCCAAATAAGAGTTTGGATTCGTGTCCACAGGCAATAGAGAAGCTCTTAGGGATTTGATCCAGAAAGTGATGTGATCAAGGTTATTTTATAGTTATACATTTTGTCTTCCACTTCCTTTATATAGGAGTTTCCAAACTTGGCTGTCCATTAGAACCACCTGGGGAGCTTTTAAAATTCCTGATGCCTAGACCACACCCTTAACCAAATTAATCATAATCTCCAGGAAGTGTGATCTGAGCATCAGTATTTTTTAAAGCTTCCCTGATAATTACACAGGCAGGCAAATTTGAGACCCACCGAGTCACTTATATTATAAATTTATTAAAGTGATGATTCTTTGTTTTCCATCCGTTCCCTTATCCTGTATCATCAAGCACAATGCCTTACATGGGGAAACAGGTTCAGTACATGATTGCTAGTGAATTAAGGCAGCATCTAACTGGGCTGATGAGTTTCTCAGGTACCTTTTATATAAAATCGCCTTCCCTTCTCAGATGGGAAGGTTTCAACAAAGGCACATACCATGAAATCATGGTAGCACTTTTATCCTAAATGTAGTAGTTGGGTGTTCTATTGAGAGAACCAGTGATCCCAGAGTTGACCAGAGTTGGATAGATGGTGATTTTATTCTTGTTTTCCCTGTTGGAATGGCTTGTGGAGAGTGAGAAATACAGAGGAATTGGAGAAAGGGTCAGACAAAGGAATGCACATTAAAATATGGATGGTATTACACGAATAAATAGATTGGAAATCTGGGGTGGGGAGTATTAAACTAAGAGATCACTGTTATTTCCTGAGTTTGGTTTTGCCTTGTTCCTCCAATATCTCAAATCTATCCCCAAATCTCATGGCTTACTGCTTAATTACTCATTTCTCCCTTAGCCTAAACTACCAGGTTTTTTGTTTTGTTTTTGTTTTTTTGCATATTTTTCTCCCCAGTTAGAAAATAATTTATCTTTATCTTTGCATCTTTCCTAGTAGTGCTTAATTCTCTAAATTTGTATTCTTGTTAGAGAAGTTGGTGCTGTTCAGAATGCCCTTTCACACTCTTCATCCACAAAACCAGCTTCTGCAAGCTCCAATTTGTTTCCTTCTTGACTTTTCAAGACAGATTTGGTTCCCTCAAAGCAATGACCTCTGTCAAAGCACTTATTCCATTGCAGCAAAATGATTTTTCCTCTTTCTCTCTCACTTGCTCCTTATTATAAAAGTAATATGTATATATTTTCTTACACAGAGAATTTCTATATTTCAAAATAAAAAAGAGGTGTTTTAAATGAAATTGAAAATCCTTTGTAATTCTCTCTCCCAGACAAAAATCACTGAGGATGGTTTAGCGTTTGAGCAATTTTTGTTGCTGCGTTGACTTAGCTGAGATCGTAACTTATATGGAGGAATATTCATAATTTTGGAAATACAGTATTGATGCAGACATCTTTTAAAATTAAGAATCCTTCAAGACCATGTAGAATATAATTCCATTTGTATGAAATATCCAGAGTGGCAACTCTATAGAAACAAGAAACAAATCAGTCTGTTGAGGGTGCAGGAGGGATTCACTGCAAAAGTCCACAAGAAAATATTTCGGTTGTTATAAATATGATAAAACTAGATTGTGTTGGTGGTAGCCCAACTCCATAAATTTACTGAAAATATTGAATTTCACACTTATAATGGGTAGATTTTATGTCGCAAAAATTATACCTCGATAAAGCCATTATAATTAAAAAACTCCCCAAATCTAATTTACAATGAGTATTCTAATATCCATCATATAAATGTACCACCATTTTAACTAATTAATTCTCCTATTTGAGTATATTTTTTCTTCTGATTATGCTATTATTAAAACGTGCACATGTGGTGCACACACAAATCTCTGCAGTGTATATATTTGAGTATTTTGTCTATGTTATAAGTTATTTTCTTTGCATATTTTATTTATTTATATATTTTTTGAGATGGAGGCTCACACTGTTGCTCAGGCTGGAGTGCAGTGGCATAACGGCATCTCAGCTCACCGCAACCTCCGCCCTCCCGGGTTCAAGTGATTCTCCTACCTCAGCCTCCCGAGTAGCTGGGATTACAGGCATGTGCCACCATGCCCAGCTAATTTTCGTGTTCTTATGAGAGACGGGGTTTCACTGTGTTCACCAGGCTGGTCTCCAACTCCTAGACTCAGGTGATCCACCCACCTCAGCCTCCCAAAGTGCTGGGATTACAGGTGTATGCCACCACACCTGGCCTCTTTGCATCTTATAAATAGAAATGCTGCTTTAAAATATTTGAATGCATTTGTCTTTAGATGCAGTTGTTAAGTTGCTATCTCAAATGATGCAGAAATTTATATTTCCAGCAGCAGAGA
The DNA here is from genome assembly GCF_009761245.1 of Sapajus apella. Classification (NCBI taxonomy): domain Eukaryota; kingdom Metazoa; phylum Chordata; class Mammalia; order Primates; family Cebidae; genus Sapajus; species Sapajus apella. The sequence goes on along the minus strand of NW_022437016.1, from coordinate 4,691,176 downwards.
GAAGTGCTTATCTCACAGATCCCTATTTGAAGATTTTTTTCCTAGTTTTGCTAATTTGAGAGGTGAGAATAATAGCGCATTGTTTTAATTTGCATTTATTTAATTGCTAGCGAGGTTGCCTTTTTAAAACATATGTTTATTCAGCATTTGTATTTCCTCTTTTGTGAATGCCTCTTCATGGCATTTTATAGCCCGTTTATCAGTTGGAATCTGAATGTGTTGCATAAATTTTCTTCATATGTTAAGAATAACTCTTATTCTGTTACATTTGTTTAAAAATTTTCCAGTTTTTCCCCAAAGTATTTCTATCTTACCTTTGATGTTTAGGTAAACCTACTTTATAATTTTATACAGTAACATCTAATCTTTCTTTTTTATATAATTTCTGACTTTTTAAAATTAAAAGTACCCTCTTTCCAATTGCCCATCAATATAATCAATTATCAGTATTACTTCTTGCATTTAAATATTACATTTAATTCTTTAATAAATCTGTAATTCTTGAAATACTTGAAAGTAGACAGTATTGGGGAATGTCTTCCAGCAACCCAAGGATTAACCTTTGGGTAAAAGGGCTCATAACCACGTATTAAAAATAATATTTCTAGCCTGGGAAGAATGGCGAAACCCTGTCTCTAAGAAAAACAAAGAAATTAGCCAGGCCTGGTGGTGGTGCCTGTAGTTTCAGCTATGCAGGAGGCTGACGTGGGAGGATTGCTTGAGCCCAGGAAGCGGAGGTTGCAGTGAACTAAGATCACACCACTGCACTCCAGCCTGTGCAACATGGCAAGGCTCTGTCTCAAAAAAATAAATAAAACAATATAATAATATTTCTTCAACAGATTTGTGATATTATCTCAAAGTTGTATTAAATTTCTCTTCTTATACCAAAAACATCATGTTATTTTAAAATTATTTATGCTGTGTAATATATGAGGGTAAATCTTTCTAATACTTATTTTTATAACTGACAGCTATTTTTACCTATTATTATTGTGGATGAATTTCAGAATTACCTTGTTATGTTTTTAAAATGTCCTGTTAAGATGGTTGGAAAATATGATAAATCTATAAGTTAATTTAGAAGAAACTATTCTCTTTACATAATTGGGCATTCTGCCCAGGAACACCGCTTATCTTCCTAGTCAAGTATTTTTTATATTTCACTGTAAAGTTTTGTGGTTTTCTTCATAAGCATCTTACATATTTCTTGTTAAAGCTATTCATAGGCATTTTATGTTTTCTGTTGCTATTGTGAATAAGATATTTTAAAATCACACTTCCCAACTAGTTATTGCCAGTGAAGAAAAATGCTATTATTTTGGTGTATTTATCCTGTAACCAGTCTCTTTGCTGCACTTGCTTATTAATTTTAATAGTTGTTCAGTTGATTCTCTTGAGTGTTCTAGGTATCAAAATATATATTTTATAAAGAATGATAATTTTGTCTTCTCGTTTTCAGCCATTATCATTCAAGCAAAGCCATCTTTGTTGCAAAGAATAGAGACCTCTGTAATACAGCACAGGAAAAACGAATGCATCTGGTGGGGGTGGCAGAGGGGCTGTTGCTGAAAGGACACAGTCAGGCAACCCTGTAGAAGCGGGAATCTGTTACAGCCGAGTTTCATGAAAGCTGGAGCTAGGGAGCCACTAGAAATCAAAGCCCCTCTCTCTGGCTCTTAGGAGCTATATGATACTATATGGTATTTTGTTTCCCTCCATTTCTTAGTCTCTAATCTCTCCTTGTCTCTGTCCTCTTTTTCTTGGAAGAATTTTTCTTCTGCCAAATGGCTGCTAAACATATACCTGTCTTCTTAGTACTAACATCCAACGTACACCCACTATCTTCTCTCTGGTTTTATGTCTGACTGCTCAAGAGAGAGACTGAGCATTATTGCCAGGCAATGGATTGGCTGACCTTGGTTCAGGGCTCCACATCTTGTCTGTTCAGCACTGCCCAGATTGGGGCTGGCTTGCGTGATGAAAACACAGCTTGTAAAGTCTTTCTCCTCAGGTCTATTGCTACTGTTTTTGGCAAGTGTTGATGGTTTCATACCATGAATGAAATAGCTGTTCCACTTCTTCTCTGTTCTTGGAGGAGTTTATAAAGTATAAGAATTATCTTTTCCTTGAAAGTTGGAAAGATATTACCTAGAAGGAAAAAAAAACCTTTTTGAAACCAGCAGTTTTCAGGCAAGTAATTCTTTGACAAGCCTTTCAATTTCTCCCATAGTTATTGCTCCAGTCAGGTCATGAGTATTTCTCTATTTCTTTGCTAGATCATGATCTCCTGGACAGCCAGAACCATGTTTTATGTATCTTTTTGTGCCGTGTTTCCAGCCCTGGGCCTGGCCTTGAGGAAGCTCTTAAGTTGTATTGAGTTGAAATGATGCAAATCAGAGATGGTAGAGATAATAAAAACAAGGATGGATATGGAAGTAGAGGATGAGAGTTTGAGTATTAACTTTGTTATTTACAAATTGGAGGGATTTAGGTAAGTTGTTTCATTCTGAATCTCACTTCTTAAATATGTATAGTGATGAAGTTTGGGATTGGAGTATATTTGGAGAGGAACCTCCAAAACCTTTATCATGTTTTAATATTCTAATTTAAGCTTAAATGAAAAAAACCTGAATTTTTACCTGGAAAGAAAAAAAATACTATTCAGAATCCTGTGTTAATCCTTGTTGGTATTAATAAACAAAGAAATAAAGTAAATACATGCATTAGGTTTTATTTACCATCTTACAGTGGAAGATAATCATTTGTTAGTTCAAGCCCTGAGGCATTACCTTCCTGACAGCTTGTGAGGTACATGTGTGAAATGGAAACATTTTTGTGAAAAATCCTAACAAAGCATTCCTGTGTGTGCCTGTTATTTTAATGTGAACTAACAGCCTTATTCTAATAATTTATCACATTTGAAAATATAAACTGGACTCCTAATTCATGCATTTTCTGAAGATGCTGCTTTGGTGCTGACTTTTCTTGGTGACCCTGGTAATAGGAGTGTGTGTGTACCCATTCATCTTCTCTTCTGATTTAGATCAGTTGGCAAGCAGGTTTTACACACAGTTAAGGATATTTCATATGCCTTTTGTGTTCTTAATTATGTAGGGAATTTTGACTGACTAGCTGCAATCAGTGTGTGAGAAAGAAGAAAGAAAATGACCATGATCATCACACACTGGGGTAATTGGGTGTCTTCCCAGCCTCCTGGTGATGACCAAGGACAGTTCCCATCAAAAACACCTAAATCAAAAGAAGTCAGCAATCTCCTGAATGGAGTCCCAGGATCAGGTCATATTAAACTCCAGCTTCCAATGTGCATTTCAAATATGAAACATAAGCACTGATTGCAAATCTGAAGACATTTTCATTTAGCCCTAGGCCAGGATTTTTAATTAAAAAAATGAATAAATAAACCTGTCAAGGTCTGCAAGAAAGGCTCTTAGATATTCTGGTCAATGGTTTATTTAAAAATCCAATAATGCAATATCCTTAGCAGCAGGAGACAAGAGACCTTCTCTAAGCTGAATGTCCCACAACTGGATGGTAGCCAAATTCCCAGTACATGAAACAGAAGTTCCTGAAACAGAAATACATTCCCAGTACATTAAACCCCTTTATAAAAGGGGTGCTACCTTGAGGGCCCAGGACAGGATATTCCGAATGCCATTTCTGCCCAAAGTAACTATGTGTATTGGGAGCAAGAAAACCTGGCAATCTAATCTCTCTTGCTATCCATGTGAACTTGGCCATTCACATGGATTATTTATTTGTTTGTTTATTTATTTATTTTTTACTGTAAATCCCAGGATACATGTGCAGAATGTGCTGGTTTGTTACATAGGTAGACATGGGCCATGGTGGTTTGCTGCATCTATCAACTCATCACCTAGGTTTTAAGCCCCACATGCATTAGCTGTTTGTCCTGATGCTCCCCCTTCCCTCACCATCCCCCAACAGGTCCTGGTGTGTGTTGTTTCCCTCCTGTGTTCATATTTTCTAATTCTTCAACCCCCACTTATGAGTGAGAACATGGAATGTTTGGTTTTCTGTTCCTCTGTTAGTTTGCTGAGGATGGTGGCTTCCAGCTTCATCCATGTCCCTGCAAAGGACTTGCTCTTATCCCTTTTTGTGGCTGCATAGTATTCCATGACATATATAGATATAGATAGATAAAGATATAGATCCCATTTTCTTTATCCAGTCTATCATTGATGGTATTTGGGTTGGTTCCGTGTCTTTTCTACTGTGAATAGTGCTGCAGTAAACATATGTGTGCATATATCTTTATGATAGAATGATTTATATTCCTTTGGGTAGATAACTGTATTGGAATTGCTGGGTCAAATAGTATATCTGATTCTAGATCCTTGAGAAGTCGCTACACCATCTTCCACAATAGTTGAACTAATTTACATTCTTACCAACAATGTAAAAGTGTTCCTATTTCTCCACAGCCTCACCAGGATCTGTTGTTTCTTGACTTTTTTATATTGCCATTCTGACTGGTGTGGTTGTGATTTACATTTCTCTAATCATCAATGATGTTGAGCTTTTTAATATGTTTGTTGGCTGTATAAATTTCTTCTTTTGAGAAGTGTCTGTTCATATCCTTTGCCCACTTTTTGATGGGATTGTTTCTTTTTTTCTTGTAAATTTGTTTAAGTTCCTTGTAAAATCTGGATATAAGACTTTTGTCAGATAGGTAGATTGCAAAACTTTTCTCCCTTTCTGTAGGTTGCCTGTTCACTTCGATGACAGTTTATTTTGCTGTGCAGAAACACTTTAGTTTAATTAGATCCCATTTGTCAGTTTTATCTTTTGCTGCAATTGCTTTTGGTCGGTGATTTCATCATAAAATCTTTGCCCATGTCTATGTCCTGAATGGCAGGTTTTCTTCTAGAGTTTTTATGGTTTGGGGTTTTACATTTAATTCTTTAATTCATCTTAATTTTTGTGTAAGGTTTAAGGAAGAGGTCCAGTTTTTGTTTTCTGCACCATTTATTAAATAGGGAATCCTTTCACTATTGCTTGTTTTTGTCAGGTTTGTCAAACATCATATGGTTGTAGATACATGGTCTTATTTCTGAGACCTCTGTTCTGTTCTATTGGTCTATATGTCAGTTATGATACCAGTACCATGCTGTTTTGGTTACTGTAGCCTTACAGTATAGATTGAAGTCAGGTAGTGTGATGCCTCCAACTTTCTTCTTTTTGCTTAGCATTGTCTTGGCTATGTGGGCTCTTTTTTGGTTCCATATGGATTTTAAAGTGTTTTTTTTTCTAACTCTGTGAAGAGTGTCAATCGTAGTCTGACGGGGATAGCATCGAATCTATAAATTACTTTGAGCAGTGTGGCCATTTTCACAATATTGATTTTTCTTATCCATAAGGATGGAATACTTTTCCATTTGTTTGTTCCTCTCTTATTTCCTTGAGCAGTGGTTTGTAGTTTCCCATGAAGAGGTCCTTTACTTCCTTGTTAGCTGTATTCCTAGGTATTTTATTCTCCGTGTAGCAATTGTGGATGGGAGTTCATTCACTCACATGGATTATTAAATAAAAAACTTTACATTTTAAACCCCAGATTTAAAGCATGTCACAGAACTGCCAATCATCTTCCAACTTTGGCTGTTTATAGACCAAGAGTAGAGAAAGAGCTTCCCTATGAATTATCTGGCCCTGCCCTGTTGGTCAGAACTGGCCCAGAGAAGTACCACTGACTATTTAGAGCAACCAAACTTCCTCTCTCTAGAATTTAAAATCACTCACCAGGAAAAGGGACTCAGCTGTGGGCACTGAATCTATAAGAGCCAATGATCTCAAGGATAAAAATGACCATTTTGGAGTAGCTGTGATGGACTATGGTTAATCTGAAGAAACTGGGTCTTAGAAAAGATACTAGCACATATGGATAGGATACATAGAAGCAGGAATGGGAAGCCAGGAAACCCCAAAGAGCAGGAGACAGGAAGCAGACATCTGATAATATTCTAGTTCCTATGAGGTCTGGAATTTGAGTTCATGAGAGTTTCTGCCTTCTATTTTCTGGAATTTCTCTGAGTAAAATTTTATTCCTGGAAAGCAACTGCAAGAGAATTATTTGACTTTTTATCTGACTAAACTTTAGGTATCTCTTGTCTTACTGAATAATTGAATTTACAAATGCTTATTGAACATACTTTATGAACCAGGATCTATGATGAAAGCTGAGAAAAAAACAATGAACAAGATGGGTATATTTTCTGATCTCATAGATCTTATATTTTAATGGGAGGATAAAAAGACCAAAATAAAATATGAAAGCAAAACACATATGGACATAAATAAGTAAATGATGACACATTAACAAATGGAAAAATTAAAAACAAATGAAAAGACACAATATGCTTTCAGTTCAAAGATTTAGTATTGTTAAGACTGATCTGTAGATGAAGATTTACAGCAATCCTTATCAAACTTTCATAGGACTTTTTTACAGAAATTGACAAGCTGATCTTAAAATACATATCAAAATGCAAGGGACTCAGTATAGCAAAATAATCTTGAAAGAAAAAACCTAGAGAACTCAATGTTCTAAATTTTAAAACTTGAACACAAACTGACAGTAATCAGGATAGCCTAGTACTGGTGTAAGGATACAAATATAGGTAAAAGGGTACAGAGCCCAGAAATAAACCCTCGTTTTCTGGAAAGTTGATGTTTGACAAAGGTGACAGGACAATTCAATGGGGGAAAACAATAGTTCTTTCAACAAATGATGCTAAGACGACTGGGTATCTACAACTTTATTTCTTTCGAATAAAGTTGGATCCCTTCCTCTCACTGTACACAAAAATTTATCAAAATAGATCATAGCCATAATATAAAAACTAAAACCACAAAACTCACAGAAAGAAAAAACATAGTGGTAAATCTTTGTGACTTTAGATTAGTCAATGATTTCTTAAACACAACATTAAAGGCACAAGTGACAACATATAGTGTACTTCATCAAAACTAAAACATTTTATGCTTCCAGGGACACCATGAAGAATACAAAGAGACAATTGGCAGACTGGAGAAAATATTTGCAAATCATACATTTGATAAGGGATTTGTATCTGTAATACATAAAGAACTCTTACAACTCAATTATTAAAAGACAACCCAATTGTGAGTGAAAGATATAAATCAACATTTCTCTAATGAATATTTACAAATGGCCAATAAGCACAAGAAAGATGCTTGGCATCATTAACCATTAAATAAATGCAAATTAAAACCAAAACGAGATACCACTTTACACACTCTAGGATAGTTATAGCAAAAAAAGGATAATAATTGCCAGCAAATATGTGGAGAAATTGAAATCCTCATGCACTGCTGTTGAAAATGTGCAATGGTCCAGTCACTTTGGGAAATAATCTAACAGTTCTTTGAAACGATGGAGAAAATGAGGAGTGACTTCTAATAGGTATGGGCTTTCTTTGGGGGTGATGAAAATGTTCTTAAATTGATCATGATAATGGTTGCACAACCCTGTGTATATATTGAAAAGCATTAAATTTTGTACTTAAATTGGGTGAATGGTGGAATGATATTGATAATGATATCTCAATAAATATGTTTTTTTAAAACATAAAATATAGGGGAAACAATTCTTCTCTTGCAGGACCGTTAGCAAAATTGGGTGGGCAGCTATTTGTTTGAATTTGTGTTATTGTTGTACATCATCCTAAAAAGTTCTTAACCAACCGTGGACTCAAAGCGTCATAGGTACTAATATTTGTAAAGAATTGTATTCTCTAAATGGAAGGGAATATCCCTATACATGGTATCTAAGAATGAAGGGACATTCTTAAATATTGTTATCAGGAATTTCAGAATGCAAAATGAAATTTTTTTGCCATGCTTTTCTGCTTTAACATATATATTTTTCAAAATCAGATAAAGCATTGAGCTTGGTGATAATGAAGATGATGATATTACCTTATGTTAACTACTTATTATGTGCCCAGTCTATGCAAAGCACTGCGCAATATTAGTTTCTGTACTCTTTCCAATAACCCTCAGATTTATTTTGTTTTCCTTATTTTTGATGGAATGACTGAAGCTCAGTCAGATGGGTTAGTTAACTTGTCCAGTATCACACAGTCCATAGGGGCAGTTTGAAATTTGAAAGCCAGGAATGGCTGATTTCCAAATACACACTGTTAATCTCTAATTATGCTTTTCCTTTACTAGTACATTTGCATTTTTAGTTTTTCTGTTTTTATATTTTAAGTACATAATTATGTAACTAATTGTGTACTTAAAAGTATAAAATTAATACAGGTCTTTTGTAGAAATCCTGAAAAAATAAGTGTGCCATAGGTGACACTGGGAATAACCAGGGGTTTGAAAGGGGGAAATAACGTTGCTGATAAAATTACAATATGTATTTATATTTAATACTATTAAAGGATGCTTATGACATAGTGAAATGTAGGTTATAAAGCAATTGAATTGTATTAGCTGATTATATATACAGTTGATCCTGGAACATTGTGAGTTTGAACTGTGTGGGTCCACTTTTACGTGGATTTTTTTCAATAAAAGTTACACTGAGCATGCTTGCCTCTCCTGCTTCCCCTTTCAACTCCTCTACCTATTCCATCTCTGCCACCACTGAGACAGCAAGGTCAACTCCATCCCTTCCTCTTCCTTAGCCTACTTAATGTGAAACTACAAGAATGAAGACATTTATGATGATCCACTTCCATGTAGTAAGTGGTAAACATATTTTATCTTCCTTTTGATTTTCTTAATAACATTGCTTTTCTGTAGTTTATTGTAAGAATACAATATATAACACATATAACATACAAAACGTGTTAATTGACTGTTTTTGTTACTGGTAAGGCCTCTGGTCAACAGTAGGCTATTAGTAGTTAAGTTTTGGTGAAGTCAAAGTTATACATTAATTTTTGATTTCACAGTGGTAAAGTACCCCAACCCCATGTTGTTCAAATATCAACTGTATTATATATGTTACTTTACGTATACTACATATGTAAATTGTATATGTAAAAATATTTGCAAAGAGAAAGGTTTAGAAGTATTTGTACCAAAAGTACATATACCAAAATGTACAGATTTATACCAAAATACTATTTGTCTCTGAATGGATTTAGGCATATGTCTTTATTTATTTGATTTTCTATTTTTTAAAATTGTTTTAACATGATCATCTTTGACTTCTCAACGAATCAGTTTCTGGATGCTTTCCATTTCCTTTAGAAGCATAAATAAAGTCCACTGTAGGTTACACTCTTAGTTGGTATACTGGCCTTGAGTGTTCCGGCCCACTTCTGCTTTAACTGACTTTTCATTAACCTGCAATTACAGATCTCGATCTCATCAGATAAGAAGGACTTCACTATAATGAGGGCAGGGTGAGCACCCAATGTCAAACAATTAGTAAACAGACTCCATATACACAGTTCATGAAGTCGCTCTTCAAAGCAAAATAACCTCACACACAAAGCTTCGCAGTGACCATGCCCCATGTTCCCAGAGAGATTTGTCTCTTTTTTTGGTAATTTCCCTCATGTTTTTTAACTATTAGTATCTCTAGGGGAACAACAGTAACAAAAGTGGTAACAGCCAACAAACCAACCTTGACTGGTTAAATTTGTTTAGTTAAAAAAAAAGGGGGGTGGGGAGCGAGGGGGACTTTGGCTCTTTTGAGTCCAAACCTCATAAAGCATTCATCTCAGCAGAGAACCCATTGGCAATTTTTGTATATTTTCATCTTATTTTAATTATTTGGAATAACTTGAGAAACCAGGAAAAGCCAAGAAGACTGATGGTAGATTCATCAGTTTTTATTAATGATCACAAATTACATTTCTTAGAAATGACAACATACGCATTCATAGTTCTCTAGGGAGTTCAGAGAAAGTCATTGCTTTTTCAGAAGTAAAAAAGGTCTTTAGAGTGAGTTTTTCTTCTAATGATAATAAATCTCAGAATGTAGAGCAGGAAAAAACCTAGATACTGAGTCCGACTCCCTTATTATACAGACAAGGCACTGAGGCTTCGATGGGGAAGTTGTTCACCCAAAGTAACACAGCAAAATACTAGCAGAGCCAGGGAACAGAACTGAGTCTCTTGACTTGAGGGTCTTATCATACAAGATTAGGCGGTTCAGGCAAATAGATAATACTCACCAGAGTGAGACAATAGGGAATGGCTTGACTGGAATGAACGGGAAATAGCATGGTCTGCCACTCTTCTGGAAAATACATATACATCTTCAGACTGGATTTGGCCCCTAGCCTTCCGTATGCATACCCTACTACATGAAACCTCTCATTTAGAAACTCCAACACATTTAAAGATGGGTTACATTATTTATATTGAGTCAATGACTTCATGGTTTAAATAGAAGAGGCCTGGAGACTTTAACTTAGTCTCCAGCTAAAAAAATACCATTTGCAGTCATCAATATCAACTTGAATTCTTCCAGTGATGGGGAACTCACTATCATAGAATTTAGCACATTTGATTGGCAGATACCCTCAGTCATTAGACCTATCTTTATTAAAATAAAGCAAACTTCTCTGTGACTTTTCCTACTGGCCAAACAGTTACAATTGAAGGCCAAACAGGATTAAGTTTTATTTATTTGAAGAATGGCAGCTTTTAAAATACATGAAGATAGTTTGCATGCTCTTCCACATTTTCTCATCTCCCTTAACCTTTCTTCATATGATATATGATATTCAGCTGGTGGGGTATTCAGAAAGGTAAGGGAAAAGTCCCTCCAAACCAAAATAGCTCTTATAATAGTCCATCATTATGTCTAAAATTAATTCAAGGTACTAAAGTATTGAAAGAGATGTCAAAAGAAGTGGAAGAAAGCTTCAGAAAGGAAACATGGAGAAGGTATTTGAAGTTAATATTAATAATAATGGCATGTAACATCTATCAAAATCTTATACTATGCCAAGAACTCTGCTAAAATCCTTATGTATACTATTGTATTTAACTCTCACAACTACCCAGTAGACAGGCATTTTGTCCCCATTTTATAGAGGAAGAAATTGAACCTCAAGAAAGTTAATTGGCCTGCCATTGTCACTTAGCTTGAAAGTGACAGAACCAGAATTTAAGCCAGATCTCTCTGATTCCAAAATCAGTGCTCTTACCTGCCCCTCTGGTATAAAGTATTAGAAAGAACAATGGAATTTGAGTCAAAACACTTGGCTACAAGATCTACCATTTCCTGCTGTGTTCTAAGCATTTTAGTTAAGGTCTTTGAGCCTCAGTCTTATTGTCTGTTCTTTATAATTTGTTCACTTCTTTCTCTTCTGTTACAAAGATACAACTTCAGATAAGAACTTGACATTAGTCTATTAAGAACATTTAGCTGTTTCCATTGGTTAGTGGATAAACAAAGATAAGACATATTTTTTTTTTTTTCATAAAATAAGAAACCTTCTCTTCTAAGCTCCTACCCACATTTCAAGATTTCTTGGTACCTTTTTCTTTAAGCACCCAATATTCTAAGCATACCAGATTACTTGCCACCCAGAAAACTTGCTGTGTACTCTCTTAGCTTTGTGCTTTTCTCTCTGCTTTGAATGCTTCTTTTCTACCAAGAGAAATTATATCTAATTTTCAAATCAGAGCTCAAGGTACCTCCTCATCCATTTCACTTCCTGGCCCTATAAGAATTAATCCACCCTTCCTTCCTCTTGCTCCTTAGTAGCTTGGTTCATATCTTTATCATCATAACCCCTGATTTAAACATGTGCTACTTTTAGAATAAGAATTTCTTGAGAGGAAGGGGCATATTTTATTTATTCCTCATTTGTAAACAACACATTTAAAAAAATAGGACCTACTATGTGAAAGATGCAATTCATACTAGGAAGTATAATATCATAATGCTTGACTATTTCTTTATTGAATGAACAAATGTACAAAGCTAGAAAGTTCAGGCTTCCTTCCTCCACATTAATTAGCATTTTATTAAATGTGATGAATTCCATTTGCCGCAAAACTATGGCCCTTAAATGACTTTCATTTGGATATAGAGATGTACTTTCACGTTCAGAGAGCAGAAGATAAAATCAGGTGCCCTGTCATTATTACAACCACTGCCATTATGGTTATGATGATGAATATGAGATTATTATTATTTTTATTATCTTTAGCAAATGAGTTTTCTTTCTTTTCTCCAGAGCTTCCAGGAATGTTTCTCATGTGTTTTCAGCTGCCCCATCTTGTTTTGACACTTCTGCCCGTGAGCTATATAGAGAGGGGAAGGGGATCTGGGGCTGACCTTGGACTTGGGCTGGCCTGCTGATTGCAGACTGCCCTGGCTGCCGCCACTGCTTTGTCTCTCCCTCCAGCTGCACTCAAGGCTGCCATTGATCAGTCCACTGAATGCTTTACAGCTACAGCTTTGGACAAGCCATTGGAGAAATTGATTGCAGTCAATTCCTAGCAGATTGAGCCACATCGACTTGTCTTCTGGTCCCACCACTAAGCACCTTGACTCCCCTTTTTAATTACCCTAGTAGGCCTTCTGCATAATGGCCAGGGCACAAGTTGATGAGAGAAACATGCAGAGAAAGAGAGAGAGAGAGAGAAGGAACATGTGGGGGCTGAAATAAAACAGGCTTCCCTAGAGTGGGGTACTTTTAATTTGTGTCAGGAAACTGGATCACATTTGCTCATTACGAATTTAGCATGTAGATTATTAGAAAACTTGATTACAAAATCAAGAATCAAGTTGGGCTCAAGACCCAATTCAGCCAACTAATTTAGTAAATTTGGCAAGTTATTTTGCATAGTTGGGACCCATTTCACTTCTGTAAATGAGAAAATTGCTAAGGTAACCTTAATAACCATAAACATGTATAAATATTAATAAAAGCATCACCACTACTACCAATATGATGGTAGTGGGACACAGATGGTAATGACTGCTAGCATTTATTGAATATATAGGGGTTCCAAGCACCATGATAAATGATTTATATGAATAAATTTTTTCTTAATAATTTTTAAGATATCACCCTATGGTATGACATGGAAAATATTTTTCTCTATTTCACTTAAGTAAACACTGAAGCTAAGAAGTTCAGGCTATTGTAAAAATTCATAATATTAAGGATCAAACTCAAGCTTCTCTGGAGTCTATGTGAAATATCAGATAGCTTAGAAACTGTGTTTACATAAAACCTCTTGATTTCTTATTAAGTCTTGTAGCTCTATATATGCATATGAGGAGATACAAGGCATCTTTGCTTACTAGTCTTGTGGTCAAGGAAGCCAAATGCTATTTCCGTTTCAGCACAAAGGGAAGCTCTGTGCCCCTAGTACTTACATATGTGCATCTTTGCTCTTAAGAAAAACTGGAAGTTTAAAATGACTGTTGTTTCTGTCTTGTGTATCACTTTCAAAGTTCAAGATCATTCAATGATTGATTCCCACAATGCGAACAGCAGACTACCTGCTTCATCTCCTGGAAATCAACGTCCCCTGGGGGACTTGTTCAAAAACGTATTCCTGGCCCACTCCAGCACTATTTAATCTGAATTCTTAGAGAAGGGGCCCAGGACACTGCATTTCAACAAGGGCTCCTGGTGATTCTTGGGGATACCAGTATTAGAAAGAATCATGTTTTATACAGAGCACAAATTCAAGGTAATACCTCACCCTCACAGCACCCAGTGGGCCTTGCATGCCACAACCCTCACAGAGGGTTTTGGTATTTTCCTCATTCTTTGTAGTCTGAACTCTTAGGTGTTTACCCATCAGCCATCCCCACACCCCTTCCTGCTCCTCCCCTGCTTCCTTGAATACAACACCCAGTTTCATTCAGGAGAATGTACTTAGTCATAGAGGATGAATCATGATTGTTCAAGGCCATTGAGCCATCTCTCTTCTTTTTTCCAGGGACTGGTTAGAGGTAAGAATATCACCTAATTCTGGCTAATATTAGAAAATGTCTTTTGGGGGGATTTTAGGGAAATATTTTAATTTCTCATAAAAGATAAATCTATATAAGGAAATGGTTCCTTGGTAAATTGCCTCCCTTTATACTTTGGACCTAGACATGTGAGTATGTGACACTTGGAGGCTCTACCTCAATCCTGCAACTAGGAGGTGACAGATGAGAAGCCAATGAGAAGCCAATATGGTGAGGGTGGCAGAGCAAACAAATCCCTGTGTCCTTGAAGACAAGCTTAGAGCTACGCTACCAGTCTTGAGGTCAACTGATCCTAATTATACGAATCATAAAAGTCTTTTTGTGTAAGCCACTTAGTCAAGATCGCTCATTCCAGCTCAAAGCAACCTAACTTTCTCCTTACCCTCTATTGCCCTGAAGCATTTCTTCTCCTTTAAAATCAATGTAGAAAAATCATGCTGAAGCTTTACTGACCCAGCCTGTTACCTATCACGTCAGAGAGTGAGAGGAAGGGAAATTAATATGGCCATTTGACCCTGCTGTCAAATATCAGATGTCCTAACTAATATTTGGAATATTCTGGCTTGCAGTGAATTGGTAATAGGATTCTCTAACCAGAGTTGGACCTATAGAGTAAGGCTCTGAAAACAATGGCCTGCAAGCCAAGTCTGGCCCATCGCCTGTTTTTGTAAATCTCATTGGGACACAGACATACTCATTCATTTAAATATTGTATATGATTGCTTTTATGATACAATGGCAGAGTTGTTACTGTAACAGACACCAAATGGCTCCAAAAAAAACCTAAAACATTTGCTATCTGGGTCTTTTATTTAAAGAGGTTGCCAGTCCTTGATACCCATAATCCAGTTTTTGGTTAAAAAGAATGTCTTGTGTTTTAGATACCAGATGGAAAGGAGACCACAGTCATTCCATTGGAAAAAGTAGAAAATCAAACTTTTACTCTCATCAAACAGAAAGGCAACTCACTTCACCAAAGGTGTAGACAGAAGGGCTAGTTGTAAGCAGAACCAAAATGCTCTCACATAGGAGAGACATAAATCTTCCCCAGCCTTTGAACAGGCAGAAAAGTAGAGGATAACAAAACTCTGGATGTTTACCAGAGAAGTGGGACATCCCTTGGGAGACATGGGCACAGTCAAGAGTGAAGCTGGATCAATTACTAAGATTCAGGAAAGAAAGAAAGCTCAAGATGAGAAATGTGGTTTCTAAAACTAGAAACCAGAAGTAATGGGACTTGGGGAATGAAGGATGTAGGATCAGGTAGTCTAGCCTATTTGTGATGTACTATAGCTTGCCTGCTTGGAGTTTTCCCTTTAACTTGCTCTTAAAGGGCTTCATTAGGCCATCCTGGCATACAAATAGCTGCTGAGAGATAACTGGGTGGCTGACGAAGAACCCACATTTCTGTGTAGCATGAGAGAGATGACTTGAGCCCCATTTTTTCTTTAGTGTAAGAGTCACCAGATAATCTCTTTGTCCAGAGAATTATGTAGGTGCCTAGATAAATATCTTGTTTTAGGCAAAAGGCACCCCAAAATACCTTGCTTTAGTGTTTAAAAGGACACTTATGGCCAATGGAACGACATAAAATGCCTGCGTTGTAATCTTGGGCAACAGCTGCACCTCTAAGCATGTTTTCTGGTCTGTAAAATCAGCATGGGGGTACTGATACAAATATGCAGGGGTGTGCATATTACATTTATAAACACTTGTGCAAGTACCTCCTAAATATAAACTACTCTGTAAATGAGAAATATCATCATTATTATTGAATCAAAGTACATTCGGATGGGCCTGCAGTTGAGTTAACAGAAAAGAAAAAAGGTTGCTTAAATTAACCTGTTGAATGGGAATAATTTAGGACTCTAAGAGGTAGGCAAATGCTTGCCAAAACAGACTCTTTCTGCTTAATCTAATAGACACTGAGGGGGTCCTGGTGACTGACGGTAACTAGCCACCAGGTTTATTTCATCAGGAGATTGTTCCTTGCCAGAGGCAATAAAGGAATACAAATTGCATGCAAGTGTATGCCCATTTTCCTGCTTGCTAGAAGGAGAATGTGCATGTAGCTTGGTCTCCATAAGCCCCAACATTTAGATCAAATGGAATACAGAGACATAGTTGGTGTAAGGCCAGAAATACATTCATGGGTACTAGGATGTTTTTAGCAGCACTAGCTGGAACATTGGAAACTACACTAATACACCAAAACAGTTAAGTGGATACTTAAAGTCCACGGAACAGGATGTTTGTAAAATGAGCTACATGTTAGGCAGCCCCTGGTCTCATGTCCAGCTCAGAAGGAAATAGGTAATGTTCAGATCATGGAGGTTAGAAAGTAAGTGAGACCAGATAGTAAGCAGGGTTGGTGATCTTTGACTCTTCGACTCCATGCCTAATTTGGGGTCCATATCTTTCTAAGGAAGTTCTCTGAAATATTTCAGGATTCATATTCACGTGCAGGAGCTGCTGGGCTTCAAATTGGATACAGTTTCTAATATAATACATTTATATGATATATTTAAAATAGTTAAACTCATAGAATCAAAGAGTGAAGTGGTGTTTTCTAGAGAAATGGGAGTTACCAACTGACAGATACAAAGTTTTGGTAAGCAAGATGTATAAGCTCTAGAGATCTGCTGCACAACTCAGTAGCTCCTAATGTTAACACTAATGTATTGTGCACTTAAAAATTCGTTAAGATCACAGATCTCACATCAAGGGTTATAGTAAAATTTAAAAATGATGCTACATGTATCAAGTATTGATCTTAAAGGGTTTTAGCTTGTTCCTTCCCTTTTTACTTATTGACACCTCTATAACTTGCTTATACTCATAGTATCAATCCTGTTTTTTCACTTGTAAAGTATTATGATGTTCACATTCACAGATTTTCTCTGTTGATACTTTGTACATAGTCAGGCCCATCCAACAGTGAATTTGTATGAATTTGTAGTCCCTGTATGTGAAGCACTTTACAAGAATGAGAATAAATGACCTACAACTGAAAGCAAAAGTATGGATAAGTCTTACACATGTATGTTTAACTAAAGAATTTAGGCAGAAAAGAATGCATACAGAATGATTTCATTACATATATGTAATGTACAAAAACAGAAAAAAATACAGAAATGTACAAAAACAAAAAATAACCCATCATTAGGCATTGCAAAAGTGGTCACCGTCATAAAAGTAGTAACTAGAAGGGATCATAACACAGATTTTTGGGGTGCCATTCATGTTCTCTTTCTTGATTTCAGTGCACAGATATATTCAGTTTATAAAAATCTACCAAGCTCTGCATTTATGATATTTCCACTTTTCTATGTATGCAATATTTACATTAATTTTTTTTTAATGCAGACAGAGCAAGGGCTATAAGACAATCAAACTAATAAGCAACTCAGCCCCAAACTAATCATAGCACCTTGGGCAAGTCATTTTACCAGGCTGAGTGTTGGATGCCTCTTCTATAAAAAGATCCTAATGATCCTTGCCTCTTGGAGTCACTATGACTATTATATTGAAAGGAATGACTACATGTAAAGTACTTAGCATAGGGTCTGGTACACAGCAGGCACCTAATGCCTGGCTGCTGTTATGATTATGATCCTTATATTCTCCAGGCTGACACCATTTCGGACTGGATGATCTGATGTTGACTGTAGTCTCAGGTCCACCAAAAGACACGCACTTCCTGGGTGCAGATGGGGCACCCAGACTGTACAGTGAAACAGAGAAGAGACGAGGAGCAGCATAAGACCAGAAAATAGAGCTGGAAAAGCTCATTGAGAAAGAGATCATTGAGGTTTAAAAAACCCAAAAGTTGGATTTTATTCTGTAGACGGAAGTTACTGAGGACTTTATATATATATAAGTTCTGGAGTACATGTGCAGATCCTGCAGGATTGTTGCATAGGTACACAACTGCCATGGTGATTTGCTGCTTCCATCTCCCCATCACCTACCTGAGGCATTTCTTCCAATGTTATCCCTCCCTAACCTCCCCATCCCCAACTATCCCTCCCCAGTCCCCCATCCCCCAACAGACCTCAGTATGTGATGTTCTCCCTGTGTCCATGTGTTCTCACTATTCAACATCCACCTATGAGTGAAAACATATGGTGTTTGGTTTTCTGTTCTTGTGTCAGTTTGCTGAGAATGATGGTTTTCAGATTCATCCAAGTCCCTACAAAGGACATGAACTCCTCTTTTCTTATGGCTGCATAGCATTCCATGGTGTATATGTGCCACATTTTCTTTATCCAGTCTATCATTGATGGGCATTTTCTTAATCCAGTCTATCATTGATGGGTTGGTTATAAGTCTTTGCTATTTTAAACAGTGCTGCAATGAACATACATGTGCATGTATGTTTGTCTTTATAATAGAACAATTTATAATCCTCTGGGTATATACCCAGTAATGGGATTACTGGGTCAAATGATATTTCTATTTCTAGATCCTTGAGGAATTGCCACACTGTCTTCAACAATGGCTGAACTAATTTATACTCCCACCAACAGTTTAAAAGTCTTCCTGTTTCTCCAGCATCTTTTGTCTCCAGATTTTTAAATAATTGCCATTCTAACTGGCATGAGATGGTATCTCAATGTGGTTTTGATTTGTATTTCTCTATTGACCAGTGATGATGAGCATTTTTTCATACGTTTGTTGGCTGCATAAATGTTTTCTTTTGAAAAGTGTCTGTTCACATCCTTTGCCCACTTTTGGATGGGATTTTGTGTTTTTTTCTTGTAAATCTGCTTTAGTTCTTTGTAGATTCTGGATTTTAGCCCTTTTTCAGATGGGTAACTTACAAATTTTTTTTTCCATTTTGTTGATTGCCAGTTCACTCTAATGATTGTTTCTTTTGTTGTGCAGAAGCTCTTAAGTTTAATTAGATACTATTTATCTATTTTGGCTTTTGTTGCCAACGCTTTTGATGTTTTAGTCATGAAGTCCTTGCCTATGCCTATGTCCTGAATGGTATTGCCAAGATTTTCTTCTAGGGTTTTTATGGTGTTAGTTCTTATGTTTAAATCTTTAATCTATCTGGAGTTAATTTTTGTGTAAGGTGAAAGGAAGGGGCCCAGTTTCAGTTTTCTGTACATGGCTAGCCAGTTATCCCAACATCATTTATTAAACAGGGAACCCTTTCCCCATTGCTTGTTTTGTCAGGTTTGTCAGCAACAATCTTGCATGTTCTTCACAGGTACCCCAAAACCTAAAATGCAATAAAATAAATTAAAAAAAAAGAAAAAGAAAAAAAAATAGATCAGATGGTTGTAGATGTGCGGCATTACTTCCAAGGCCTCTGTTCTGTTCCACTGATCTATATCTCTGTTTTGGTTCCAGTACCATGCTGTTTTGATTACTGTAGCCTTGTAGTATAGTTTGAAGGCAGATAGCATGATAGCATGATGCCTCCAGCTTTGTTCTTTTTTCTTAGGATTATCTTGGCTGTGTGGGCTCTTTTTTGGTTCCATATAAAGTTTAAGGTAGTCTTTTCCAGTTCTGTGAAGAAGCTCAATGGTAGCTTGATGGGGATAGCATTGAACCTATAAATTATTTTGGGCAGTATGGCCATTTTCATGATATTGATTCTTCCTAACCATGAACATGGAATGTTTTTCCATTTGTTTGTGTCCTCTCTTATTTCTTTGAGCAGTGGTTTGTAGTTCCTCTTGAAGAAGTCCTTTACATCTTTTGTTAGTTGTATTCCTAGGTATTCTTCTTGCAGCAATTGTGAATGAGAGTTCACTCTTGATTTGGCTCTGTTTGTCTGTTATTGGTGTATAAGAATGCTTTTGATTTTTGCACATTGATTTTTGCATCCTGAGACTTTGCTGAAGTTTCTTATCATACTAAGGAGATTTTGGGCTGCGACAATGGGGTCTTCTAAATATACAACCATGTCATCTGCAAATAGAGATAATTTGGCTTCCTCTTTTCCTAACTGAATACCCTTTATTTCTTTTTCTTGCTTGATTGCTCTGGCTAGAACTTCCAATACTATGGTGAATAGAAATGGTAAGAGAGGGCATCCTTGTCTAGTGCCAGTTTTCAAAGGGAATGCTTCCAATTTTTGCCCATTCAATATTATATAGGCTGTGGGTTTGTCATAAATAGCTTTTATTATTTTGAGATATGTTCCATTGATACCTAGTTTATTGAGAGTTTTTAGCATAAAGAACTGTTGGATTTTGTTGAAGGCCTTCTCTGCATCTATTGAAATGATCATGTGTTTTTTGTCTTTGGTTCTGCTTATGTGATGGATTACATTTGTAGATTTGCGTATGTTGAAACAGCCTTGCATCCCTGGGATGAAACCTACTTGATCATGATGGATAAGCTTTTTGATGTGCTGTTGCAATTGGTTTGCTAGTATTTTATTGACGATTTTTGCAGCTATGTTCATCATGGATATTGGCCTGAAGTTTTCTTTTTTAGTTGTGTCTCTGTCAGGTTTTAGTATCAGGATGATGTTGGTCTCATAAAATGAGTTAGGGAGGATTCCCCTTTTTATGCATTGTTTGGAAAAGTTTCAGAAGGAATATTACCAGCTTCTCTTTATACATCTGGTAGAATTTGTCTGTGAACCCATCTGGACCTGGACTTTTTGTGGTTGGCAGGCTATTAACTGCTGCCTCAACTTCAGATCTTGTTATTGGTCTATTCAGGGATTCAACTTCCTGGTTTAGTCTTGGGAAGGTGTAAGTGTCCAGGAATTTATCCATTTCTTCTAGATTTACTGGTTTATGTGTACAGAGTTGTTTGTAGTAATCTCTGATGGTAGTTTGTACTTCTGTGGAATCGGTGGTGATATCCTCTTTATCATTTTTTTATTGCATCTATTTGAATCTTCTCTCTTTTCTTTTTTATTAGTCTGGCTAGCAGCCTGTTTTGTTGATCTTTTCAGAAAAAACAGCTGCTGGAATTATTGATTTTTTGAAGGGTTTTTTCTGTCTCTATCTCCTTCAGTTCTGCTCTGATCTTAGTTATTTCTTGTTTTCTGGTAGCTTTGAATTTGTTTGATCGTGCTCCTCTAGCTCTTTAAATTTTGATGATAGAGTATCAATTTTAGGTCTTTCCTTACTTCTCCTGTGGGCATTTAGTGCTATACATTTCCCTCTAGACACTGCTTTAAATGTGTCCCAGAGATTCTGGTACATTGTGTCTTCATTCTCATTGGTTTTGAAGAACATCTTCATTTCTGCCTTCATTTCATTGTTTATCCAGGTGTCATTGAGGAGCAGGTTTTTCAGTTTCCATGTACTTGTGCGGTTTTGAGTGAGTATCTTAATCCTGAGTTCTAATTTGATTGCACTGTGGTCTGAGAGACTGTTTGTTATGATTTCTGTTCTTTTGCATTTGCTGAGGAGTGATTTACTTCCAATTATGT
The DNA here is from genome assembly GCF_009761245.1 of Sapajus apella. Taxonomy (NCBI): domain Eukaryota; kingdom Metazoa; phylum Chordata; class Mammalia; order Primates; family Cebidae; genus Sapajus; species Sapajus apella. The sequence continues at coordinate 4,669,790 of NW_022437016.1, read as the reverse complement.
GGTCAATTTTAAAGTACGTGTGATGTGGTGCTGAGAAGAATGTATATTCTGTGGATTAGGTGTGGAGAGTTCTGTAGATGTCTATTAGGTTTGCTTGGTCCAGATCTGTGTTCAAGTCCTGGATATCCTCGTTGATTTTCTGTGTCATTGATCTGTCTAATATTAACAGTGCAGTGTTAAAGTCTCCCACTATTATTGTGTGGGAATCTAAGGCTCTTTGTAGGTCATTAAGAGCTTGCTTTGTGTATCGGAGTGCTCTTGTATTGGGTACATATATATTTAGGATAGTTAGCTCTTCTTGTTGCATTGATCCTTTTACCATTAAGTGATGCCCTTCTTTGTCTCTTTTGATCTTTGTTGGTTTAACATCTGTTTTATGAGAGACTAGGATTGCAACCCCTGTTTTGTTTTGTTTTGTTTTTCTTTCCATTGGCTTGGTCAATCTTCCATCCCATTATTCTGAGTCTATGTGTGTCTTTGCATGAGAGATGGGTTTCCTGAATACAGTACTTAGTGTTTAGTGCTTCCTTCAGGAACTCTTGTAAGGCAGACCTGGTGGTGGTGAAATCTCTCAGCAATTGCTTGTCCGTAAAGAATTTTATTTCTCCTTCACTTATGAAGCTTAGTTTGGCTAGATATGAAATTCTGGGTTGAAAGTTCTTTTCTCTAAGGATGTTGAATATTGGCCCCCACTCTCTTCTGGCTTGTAGGGTTTCTGCCAAGAGATCCACTGTGAGTCTGATGGACTTCCCTTTGTGGGTATCCTGATCTTTCTCTCTTGCTGCCCTTAGCAATTTTTCCTTCATTTCAACCCTGGTGAATCTGATGATTATGTGCCTTGGGGTTGCTCTTCTTGAGGAATATCTTGTGGTGTTCTCTGTATTTCCTGGATTTGAATGTTGGCCTGTCTTGCTAGGTTGGGGACATTCTCCTGGATAATATCCCAAAGAGTATTTTCCAGCTTGGATTCATTCTCCCGGTCACATTCGGGTATGCCGATCAAATGGAGATTAGGTCTTTTCACATAATCCCATATTTCTTGGAGGCTTTGTTCATTTCCTTTTACTCTTTTTTCTCTTATCTTGCCTTCTCATTTTATTTCATTAAGTTGATCTTCAATCTCTGATATCCTTTCTTCGTCTTGATCAATTAGGCTATTGAAACTTGTGTATGCTTCTTGATGTTCTCATGCTGTGTTTTTCAGCTCCATTGAGTAGTTTTTGTTCTTCTCTAAGTTGGCTATTCTAGTTAGCATTTTGTCTAACCTTTTTACAAGGTTTTTAGTTTCTTTGCGTTGGATTAGAACTTGTTCCTTTAGCTCAGAGATGTTTGTTATTACCCACCTTCTGAAGCCTGTTTCTGTCAATTCGTCTAACTCATTCTCCATCCTGTTTTGTTTCCTTGCTGATGGGGAGTTGTGATCCCTGGAGGATTGGTAGGAGGGGAGTCCCCTGGCCAGTTGTACTTCCTGGGTGACGCAGTACCCCACCGTGCCTCAGTTTGCCCTCCTTGGGCTACACCCAATGTCCAACCAGTCTCATTGAGATGAACCTGGTTCCTTGGTTGGAAGTACAGAGATCACCTGCCTTCTGTGTCACTCCCACTGGAAACTGTGCTCTAGAGCTGTTCCTATTCAGCCATCTTGGTGCTGAGGACTTTATATTTTAACAGGGAAGTCATATGGAGCTGAAACTCAGCCAGATCAGTCTTCTACAAAGTTAAAAGAGATTAAAACAGAAGACTTGGAGATATACTTTACCTGTAGAAAGTGTGTCAGGTCTGCAGAAGTCAGAATATGAGGATGTTCCTATTATTATTATCAATATTATAAGCAATAACAACCATTGCAATCACTATTATTTTAGTATGCACCTGCTGGGTACCAGATATGTAAAGGTACTATCTCATCTAATCCTTACATAAAGCACAAGGGCAATAGTTGACATTTACCAGGTTCTTACTAAGTGCTAGGTACTCTTCTAAGTATTTTATGCATATTAATGCATTTAGTTGCTATGACAGCCCAGTGAGATAGGCACTATCATTATCTCCAGTTCATAAATGAAGATACTGCAGCAAAGAGAGATTCTAAGGCCATACTGCTATCGAGAAACAAAGCTGGGATTCGAACTCTTGGCAGCTCAACTCTAGTGCCCATCCTTATACACATTATGTTATGTCAACATCCTAGGTATTATTATGCTTATATTCTTATGAACTAACAGAAACAACAGTCAAATCACTTGCTCAAAGTCACAAAGAGGGTGATATAGTTGGGATATTTTCCCCACCCACATCTCATGTTGAAATATAATTCCCAAAGTTGAGGTGGGACCTAGTGGAAGGTGATTGGATTTTGGGGGTGGATTTCTCATGAATCGTTTAGCATTGTATTAGTCAGGATTCCCTAGAGGGACAGAACTAATAGGATGGATGTATATGTAAAGGGTAATTTATTAAAGAGTATTAACTCACATGACCACAAGGTCCCACAACAGGCCATCTGCAAGCTGAGGAGCAAGGAAGCCGGTCTGCGTCCCAAAGCTGAAGAACTTGGAGTCTGATGTTTGAGAGCAGGAAGCATCCAGCACAGGAGAAAGATGTACGCTGGGAGGCTCGGCCAGTCTAGTCTTTCCATGCTCTGCCTGCTTTTTTTCTGGCTGTGCTGGCAGCTGATTAGATGGTGCCCACCCAGATTGAGAGTGAGTCTCCCTTTCCCAGCCCACTGAATCAAATGTTAACCTCCTTTGGCAACACCCTCACAGACACAACCAGGATCAATGCTTTGCATCTTTCAATCCAATCAAGTTGACACTCAGTATTAAGCATCACAAGCACCAGCCCCTTGATGCTGTCCTCAAGAGAGTGAGTCCCTGTGAGATATGGTTATATAAAAGTGCATGGCATCTCCCCACTCTCTCTTGCCCCTGCTTTCACCATGTAACTGACATGTCTGCTCCCTCTTTGCCCTCTACCACAAAGGGAAGATGCCTAAGGCCTCACCAGAAGCAGATGCTGCTATGCTTTCTGTGCAGCCTGCAGAACCATGAGCCTAATAAGCCTCTTTTCTTATAAATGACACAGCCTCAGGTATTTCTTTTTTTTTTTTTTTTTTTGAGACGGAGTTTCACTCATGTTACCCAGGCTGGAGTGCAATGCCGCGATCTTGGCTCACCGTAACCTCCGCCTCCTGGGTTCAGGCAATTCTCCTGCCTCAGCCTCCTGAGTAGCTGGGATTACAGGCACACACCACCATGCCCAGCTAATGTTTTTGTATTTTTAGCAGAGACGGGGTTTCACAATGTTGACCAGGATGGTCTCGATCTCTTGACCTTGTGATCCACCCACCTCGGCCTCCCAAAGTGCTGGGAATACAGGCTTGAGCCACCGCGCCCGACCAGCCTCAGGTATTTCTTTATAGCAGTGCACAAATGGCCTAATACAGAGGGAGAGACCCTCGTTTGCTTGATGATAACACTAATGCTCTTCATCACTATCCTATCTGCTAAAGGCAGTAATTTCTAATCATGGCTGAGAACAAATGAAACCTCAGTCAAATGTTTTAGGGATGAAAAAACAGCAGTAACAATAATGCTCATTTATCGAGCACTTATGTGCCAGGAAATTTACATGTTATATGTGTTTATGGGTATTATGCATGTTTGCATGTGTTAATTAACCCTTACATAAATCATATGAAGAAACTGCACATTTTATCCCTGTTTCGCAAATAAGGAAACTGAGTCTTAGAGAAGTCACAAAAGTAATGAGTAAGAGATCCAGAATTATATCTTATGCAGCCCAACACACACACACAAAATGCTCTTATTACTCCACTCAACTGCCTCCCAGCCACAAGAGAGCTGGCTTCAGAATCCTGATTTCCTCCTCTCTTCACTGCCATCCCCAGTGAATTCTGCACTTACTGGTGTCCTGGGGCAGTTTAAAAAGCATTCCAAATTTTAACCACTATAAGGAATTCTCAGCTAACCTTTCCAGCATGAGCTGCAGCAGCAAATTCCTTCCCAGGTTAGTAGAAAGCCTTAGGGCACAGAAGAGCAGGTGCTTGCCTGATCCAAGTGTCACCTGCATCTGATATATCTAATTAGCCTAGGGGAGGAACGCAGTCTGGCCTTCTCTTTCTCCCAGATGCAGTCTGGTGCACCAGAAGGAAGAGCCAAAAGCCTGCTTGTGCAGGAGCTAGAGTGGCTTCTCTCCTGAGAGCACGGGAAGGGCATGGCTCCTCCTGTGCTCACACTCTCATGAGTGCGTGGACTCAGTTCTGAGGCAAGGCAGCCACTATCCCAGCCATGTGGCTATGGCCGGCCTTGGGCTTAGAGGGAGCGGCTTCTTCCATAGCAGCAGGTAAGAGGAGTCAAAGGCTCTCTTTCTGTAAATGTCTCCACTTTCAGTCCTGTCTTGGGGTCTGAAATCCTCCTCCCATATACTAAAGTCTTTCAGTGAAGCTCCTTGTATCAATCAGGATTTAAGTACAGAAGCAGCAAAAGCAAACTAAAGAAGTAGAGTCAGTAGGACACGCACACTCTCTCTCACATACACACACGTATCTCTCTCTTTCTCTCTCTCTCTACTGGAAAAGCCAGCAGACTAGAAATTCTTGTATAGAAACTACAGTCAATTGTTGGGGTCTCTTCTTTCTCTGAAAAAACCTTAGTCTTGCTCTTAAGGTTCTCAACTAATTGCATGAGGCTCAGGTTTTGGAGAATGCTCTCCTTTGAAATCAATTGATTGCACATGTTAACCACATCTACTAAATACCTTCATAGAAGCACTTACATTAATGTTTAATTTTATAACTGGGTAATATAGCCTAGCCATGTGAGCTCTTGGCACATAAAATATCACACTCTTCATAGTATAATGGAAAGGCTACCAGAATAATGGTTCTGGCTCTTTCTGTTATCTTGGTGTCTTAGTTTGTTTCTATGGCTATAACAATATACTTTGGGAAGTTTAAAAACAACATAACTTTATTGCTCACAGTTCAGAAACTGAGAAGTCCAACATCAAGATATCCATAGATTCAGTGTCTGGTGAGGGTCTGTTCCTCAGAGATGCCACCTTTTCACTGAGTCCTCATGTGACAGGAGAGCAAGGGATTTCACTCAATCCTATTTCATAAGGGCACTAAGCCCATTCATGGGGGGAGAGTCATCATGACTTAATCCTTTCCCAAAGGTCCAACTCCTAACTATCACATTGGATATTAGGTTCCAACATATGAATTTGGGGGAGCGACTGACATTCAGACCATAGCACTTGGGGAAGTTCCTTCTTCTTTCTGAAAGTCAATGTAAAGTTCTGTAGAACAGGTAAAGAAAATTAAAAAATGAGAAAAACATGAGAGTTGTCTTTAGATATTTAACACTGTGTGTCCTGGAAGGACTACGTAGGCTTGTTCTGTGAAATTTCTAAGGGCTGAACCTGGATAATTGTTTGGAAGAAATGCAAGCTGCGTGTGGTGGCTCATGCCTGTAATCCCAGCACTTTGGGAGGCTGAGGCAAGTGGATCACTTGAGATCAGGAGTTTGAGACCAGCCTGGTCAACATGGTGGAACTCGCCTCTACTAAAAAATACAAAAATTAGCCAGGTGTGGTGGCAGGTGCTTGTAATCCCAGCTACTCGGGAGGGCGAGGGAAGAGATCGCTTGAACCTGGGAGGAGGGCGAGGGAAGAGATCGCTTGAACCTGGGAGGAGGAGGTTGCAGTGAGTGGAGATCTTGCCACTGCACTCCAGCCTAGGCAACAGAACGAGACTTCCTCTCAAAAAAAAAAAAAAAAAAAAAAAAAAGCAAGCAAGCAAATTTAAGCTTGATTAAGGAAGTTTGTCTCACAATGAGATTCCATCATGAGAGGGCATGCTTTACTATGTACTGACTGCTTTGCCTCAGAAGAAGCTCAAACAGCAATTGAAAACAAATTTATTTGGGGGAGAAAAATGTGGAAGGCATTACATTTTGAACTCGATAAACTAAAAAAAATAATGCCTTTCGATACCATTATTCTTCACTGCTGGAAAGGCTTTTCTTCTTTTCTTCACCTGGAATCTCCCTTCACCCAAAGTTTGCCAACTTACTGTGCTGTAGGCAACACAAAATGTAAACAAAGCCTGGGAGAAACATTACTAATTAGCACCTATCAGATGCATTTTCCAGGGTGCTTTATGAGATTAACTGTCCATACTAAGGTAATCTCTTAAACCAATTTAGATGCTCTCACTCAGACACTGAAAGATGAAGCACAGTAATATTTTTTGATTTAGTATGTCAAGTAAAGCATACACCCATAACTTGTATGCAAAACATTGCTTTGCATAGAGATCCAACATGAACTAAGAAAGCCTCTGGCCTTGGGCTGTGTGGCTACAGGGTGAAATACATGGAAACCTTTAGTAGACGTATTATAAGAAGATTATAGGACTGTGGCATAGGGAGAGATTAATTATGATGAGGACAAGAAAATACATTTTTGTAGATGAGAAATTTTAGCAGGGGCTGAGATGGAAAAGACTTGAACAGATGGATGTTCTGAATAAACAAATTATGGATGAAGAGTACAGGTTGGTAGAGTCAGGGTCTCAGAAGTGTTGCTGAGTCAGACCTAGAGACAGTGAAAGAGAAAGATACTATAAAGGCCATGGGATTAATGATTTTAGGGCTCCTAAAATTTTTAAATAGAAGATGGGGACCAAAACAAGGGGGAAGTTGAAAGAGAAAATAGTGACAATTTCCACTTTTAGGAAATTACCAAGTAACAGACTTTTTCTTAGGTTTTTTTTCTTGCTAGCTTTACAAGCCTCCTATTTGAAGATGTCACAGCGAGTTGCTATGTGCCTGAAAGGCCACTGGCCTGGTGGAGAGTGTGTTGACCTCACTGTGTGGCCTTCACTACCTCTCCAAGCCTTGGTTTCCCAGGCTTCAAGATGTGTATAAAACATTCCCTGCTCTATGGGCTTGCATGGATGCTGCTTTGCAAGCTGTGAATGGCTATGCAAACACTCAGGCACTCAGGGACGGATTGTGTTGGTCCTGGGGGAGTTTATAGCAGCTTTAAACCAAGTCCAGTATCAGCTGTATGTTGCCATCATAAAAGAGGCTCCAGAGTTGACCTAGAGCCTGGTGACAGAGACGTCCACCTAGTGGCCATCAAAACTGTGTGCTGGTTGTCTGTGGAGTATGGCAGCTGCTCAGATTGTTCAGTGTGAAATTTAATTTGGGCTCCTGGGTGAGCAGGGAGGAGGGCGTGAAAGATATGACACTGGTTAATTTCATGTTTTACAGGCCCAACAACCCCAAACGTACGTTTCTCAGTGAAAACCGAGAACCTGCAGGCCACTACATGCAATGATATGCAGTCCAGGGGGAAAATGAAGATAGAGAGGAAAAAAAAAAACATAAAGAATATATCATTTTCCAAAATCAAATAAACTCAAAAACCTTCCATTTCAGCGGGTTAGATTGACAGGCAGAGAGAGGCAAAAGAGGATTTCTTTTAACTCTTGCCAATGCTTTTACGCATAACTGCAAACACTCCTGTGCTTGGCATTCAAAGGTCCTAGCACCTGCCCCAGTCCATCTTTCCATGGTCAGATCTGGTTTTAGCTTGTTCTTGCTCGAAACCTTTCCCTGCCACCCTGTGTACAGTATAAAACCTAAACTCTTAAGTGTAGCAAAAATTACCCTCTACCAGATTACCTGCCACCTCTCCTGTGTTATGTCCTTCAGCTTTCATTCCCACCCAAACCATTCTCCACCGGCAGCAGCATTCATTGGTTGGTTTCCAAATCTGCGGGCTCCTCCACCTCTCTCTGCCTTTGTATGTGACATTCGTTCTGCCTAGAATTCTCTTTACCCTGGGTCTCCCCCAGGTTTCGGGGAAACACAGTCAATATCGACAACTGCTAAGAGTGAAAATTTTGGCATCAAGTAGACCTGATACTGGCTTCTCGATACACTGAATACTGACTTTTCCCATCCTGCCCACAGTCCTTGACAAATTACTTAACTCCTTTGTTAGTTTCCAGTTGTTTTCTCTTTACGAAGGAGAGAGTGTTCCCTGCCTTTTCTGGTTATTATGGAGATTAAGTCAGTTAATACATGTAAAGTATGGAGTACAATGCCTGGCACAAGAAGGTACTTGGTGATTGACTTATTTTAATATTAATTTAACCCATGTTTTACTATGACAACTCTCTTAATCCTCACATGCAGACTTGGATATGTTTTCCATGAATGATCCAATTGCACCTTGAATGTGACTAATTTCTACCATCGTAATGTGATACTGTATATAATAGTCATTTGCGTGTTCCCCTCCCCACCATCAGGCTGTGTGAATGGATACATACATCAGGTTTGATTATCTCTGTATGCCCAGTGCTTAGCCAAAAGCCCAACACAAAAATGGTACTTGAACTATGGAAGAATGAATGAATGACAAAGTGAATGATTGGTCACATGCATGGGTCAACCTTGAAGGCCCAGATCAAGTGCCATCTGTCCTGTGAAGTCTTAGGTGATCCTATCAATAGAACAAAATGTGCTAGCTTCTGTGTTGTGGCTTGTTTCCAAAATGCTTACCACATCATGATCACGTTGTGAGCTCCACACAGGAGGCTCCATGTCTCATTCATCTCTATGAAGCCATTAGCACAGGACCTGGAACTCAGGTTAAAATTCAGAATAGGTTATTTTTCTTCTCTACCATCATCCTCTTTCTTCTCTTCATTATAGCCATGCCCAGCATGGCCAATATTTGGATATCATTAGGGTCAGGATGTACAGGGGCATGCCAGATGCAGGAGCAGTCATGTGGCCAGATTTGGTGCCCAAATGACATATATAATTGCAGAGTATGGCAGGAGTCCCTGGAAGATTGTCTGCTGGCTGCCACAGACAATAACATTCAGGAGAAGCTATAAAAGAAATAAGAAAACAAAGAAGACCTTTACTCATGAGCAAGAGGGTCTACGTCAGCTCATGAGCAGTATCTTGGGACCTGCTGGTTCTTCTGAGGAAATTATCATTAATTTAGAGTTTTGAAACAAAGGAGAGTTTTGAAACAAAAGTTTTGAAGTCACTCCAGATAAACAAATCAGGAGTTAAAAATAACTATTGAATTGGTGCATGTATATTTGGAACTATTTGTAGAGTATGTTTGTACACGAGAGAAAATATGCACAATACAAATTTAGGTGTGCATTTATTATCTGTCAGGCACTGGGGTAAACACTTTACTATGTATTAATTCCCTCAGTATACACCACAGCCCTATAAGGTAGATATTATTATTCCCACTTTAAAAATGAGACTCAGGTACAGTGAATAACTTGTTCAAGGTCACATGGCTAGTAAGTAGTAGACCTGGATTTGTATCTGGGTAGTTGACTCCGGAATTGATATTCTCATGAATATGTAAGAGTCTTGGGGTATTTGAAATAACTGAGAACCCACTGGGCCTTTCAGAGGGTATAGGGTCGGTGGAGGGAGAGGATCAGGAAAAGTAATGGGTACTAGGCTTAATACCTGTGTGAGGAAATAATCTCTACAACAGGCTCCCAGGATAAAAGTTTACCTGTGTAACAAACCTGCACTTGTACCCCTGAACTTAAAAGTTTTTTAAAAAGAGAGACAAGGAGACTGAGCTTCAAAGAAAATAGATAACTGAGAGAGGTATGTGTGGTGTGCTTTAGAAAAACATATTCAACAGGCATTTATTGAGCACCCACTACTTGTCATGCCCTGTGCTAGGTTAACTGGGTGACAACAAGATAAATAGGACATAGCCCTCTTTTCAAGGAGCTTGCCAGCTGGGAACGATGGGTAGACCAAGGCTGGGGACTGTGGCTCATGTCTATAATCCTGGCACTTTGGGAGGCTGAGGAGGGCAGGTCATTTGAGGTCAGGAATTCAAGACCAGCCTGGCCAACATGGTGAAACCCTGTCTCTACTAAAAATACAAAAATTAGCTGGCCATGGCGGTGCATGCCTGTAATTCTAGCTACTCAGGAAGCTGAGGCACAGGAATCACTTGAACCCAGGAGGCAGAGGTTGCAGTGAGCCAAGATTGCACCACTGCATTCCAGCGTGGGTGATGGGGGGAAGAAAAAGGAGGAGGGGGTAGACCTAAATAGATATTAAGGAATTTAGTTCAGTTTAATAAACTCTTTTTTTACCTTTGAATCCGTTCCAGGCCCTTGGTAAATAAAAATGGGTAAGACATGATTCAGACTTTCAAGATACTCACAGAGTATCAGGCCATAGTCAGTTTTGCAACAAACATACCAAATGCCACATCATTTAACACTAAATTCCCCTCAATATAAACCCAAAGCCCACTGTGTTGATCCCATTGCATATTACCACAGCCCCTAGTTACTGTATCTTTTAGAAGAAATGTCCTTCCAAATGAGGATTTCTGTCCTCAATGTCTGGTCTACTCCAATGGTTGGGACTATTCCAGGCTCCAACTCACTGAAGTTGACTTAACTGATGTGGCTAACCAGGCTGCTGTGGAATAGGTTGGTTATTGTATCTGCTATGCCCAATCTCCCCTTCTAAACAAAACTGCCCCACAAACAGTGCTGTACTGTTTGTGAGTAGATTCATTTACTAATTGGACTATGCATTGTCACTTGATATAGGAAGAATCAATTTGTTGGCTGGTAGTGAAGCATGAAATAGCTTGTCCTGGTAGGGTCAGCTGAATCCATCAGATTTCTTCTCTGAGAGCTGAAACCAGAAGGACAGAAAGAATTTGGTTCGTTGGAAGCAAACAGAGAAACATACTAAATAAGCAATTTAATAGAAGAGTACTTGAGTGCCCCTCAGAAGGCTGAGTTGTCCGCATCACCATATTTTCTGCCATCTCTGAGCTGGGATATTCGACAGTCCCTGGGCTCCCACTGTGGATCCCTGAAGATATTCCCAGACTTGAATAAGCTTCAGTGGCTCCCTCTCCCTGGAAATCATAATTGATGGATGGGCTTGCACCCCTTTCAGTTCTAGTGTGTGGGGACAAATCAAAGGAGGCAAATGTCAACAGACTCCTCCCGATA
>NW_022437016.1:4626213-4656213 GCF_009761245.1 Sapajus apella | reverse complement strand
TGTGTAGGTGCACGCACATAGAGGTCTAGCACACTCACGTGTACCTGCACCTCTTCCTGTCACACACATGAACTAGGCAGCAGAGGCTTTCTGTTTTATCTCACATAAAACAGGCTGAAACCAACAGGCATGCACACACACAAATACACACATGCTAGTACAGAAAGTGATGCGGGGAGGTAGGGGCATGCACTTTACCTCCCTGTGGCTCATCCTAGCCATGGGACTCTAAAATGTGTACCATCAAGGCTAGATCTGAGACCAGACATCAAGCAGAAGTATGAACTCTAACTCCTATTAAAATCTCTTTCTCACACCCCCCCCACACACACCCCTTTACAAATTTTCTCTTTAAAACAAGAAGTCAAACTGCAGAAAATAATTTTAATCAACGTCATGCTAGTGTGGGCTGAGGGTGAAATAGCATATTAATGCTTTTATCTCTGCTGGGTACGTGGCTGACTTCACCATTGATTCCATTCGAAGTCGCACCCCAGGTGTGTTCCCGTAGCATTTCTGCATTAAGCAGCTGCGAGACCAGGTCTAACATCTTTTATTATCTTGGCAAAGCTGCACACACTGAGTGGTGGGGCCATAATAAAAAGATCCAATACCCCATTAGCACAGCTAAATATTTGACTTCTAAACTCAAGTGGAAAATGAAACTCAGTGCCTGGAGAGAAGATGGTGAGGGGTTGCAATGTCTAGGAACGGAACCACAATTCTTTCTTGTGTTATAGCAATTTAGGTTTACTATGCCTTGTAGATGTCTCTTTTCATTTAATTTTCACAACTGCTACCTGATGTAGGTTGGCATTATCATCCCTATTGATAGGTGAGGGAACTGAAGCTTGGAGGTGTGACGTGACTTGTCCAGATGATTGGCACTTAAATCTGCGTGGTCTGTAAAGTACATAGTGCCGTATTCTTTAATCCGTGTTGGTTCCCTCTTCTTCCACATCCTCTGGCTCAGATGCTCAGTGTTAAGTAGAGAATTTCCTAAAGGGAAATTATGGTTTCAGCTTCACATTGGGAAAGAAACTGCTTTCCTTTGCTCACGTCTTGCCCTCCTGCCTTTCTTCTTTCCTCAATCCCTTCCAACAAAATCATATTGGACCCCACCACCTCCTATGTGCCAGCTCTGTGCCAAGTGCTGGGAATGGAGCAGTGACTAAGACATATGATGCCCCTATCCTAACGGATATTCCCTCTAGCAGAACGAATGGACTAACATTTCTAAATCGTAGCAGAAAATGATGAAACAGAAAAATACAAGGGGATGGAAAACTTGAGGGGATCTGGAAGGATGGGTTATGTAAATTGCCCTCAGACAATGACATCAAAGCTAAAATTCGAGCAGGGCTCAGTCGTGACAAGGCAGGTGCAGTGTGCAGATGGAGGGAATTCCTTGAAGAAACCACATGTACAAGTGCTCAGAAGGATGAAAGGACATGCTGACTTGAGTCACTGAGAGCGGGTTATTATGACTGGAGGGTAAATTGGTTGTAAATTGGCCAGCAAAGTGGGCAGTGGCCAGATCTCCAAGGGGTTAAGGCACGGAGTTAAGAGGCTGTTATGCTAATACAGGTGAAAGTTGACAGTGGCTATGGGAAGGGATAGGACTTTTTCAAGATTTAATGTGTAAACAAATTACCTAGAAATCTTGTTAAAATGCAGATTCTGATTCAGTGAGCCTGGGATGAAGGCTGAGATTCTGCCTTTCTAACAAGCTCTCAGGTGATACCCAAGGCGTGGTCCTTGCACCACACTGCAATAACGAGATCTAGACCTGTGCTGTCCAACGTGGTCACCACCAGCTGCATGTGCCTAATTGAGCAATTGATATGTGGTTGTCTCTAATCGAAATGTAATGTGAGTATTAAGTACAAATTTGATTCTGAAGACCTAAATAGAAAAGAAAATGTAAAAAATGTCTATTTAATTGTTTTTACATTGAAATGATAATATTTTGGATATATTAGATTAAATACATAGAGCATTAAAATGAAATTAACTTGTTTTTACTTTTTGAATATGCCTACAAATTAAATCACATCTATTGATTATGTGCTTACCCGTATATTGGCTTAAATGAAATATATTATTATAATTAATTCTACCTGTTTGTTTTTACTTTTTAAAGTGTGGGTGCTAGAAAATGTAAAATTACATATGTGACTCTCATCTCTACCAAATTACACTGACCTGAGCCGTCTCTCTGCCACGGTTAATTTGCTCACTGTTTCTTTAAGACAGTGCACTTTCCTACTCTGAAACCTATGTTCACTGCTTCCCCTTCTTAGAATGACCTCCTGGCTATTAATATTAGTCAACTAATCCATCAGAAAATGTTGGTTTGCCTGGAGCAGGTGTTCCTAACATTTGAATCACCAAAGGAACTGGTGACCTAACCCTAATTGTTTCTGCTTTAAATACTTTACCTACAGTGATTCTAATGTGTATTCAAGGTTGAATACACTAAAAAGGAATTTAGTATTAATCCAACCCTTATTTTTTAAATGACTAAACAAAGGCTCAGAGTCAGAGATTCATTTAAGGTCACCAAAAAAACAAAACAAAACAAAACAAAAACAACAGCAGGTTCTTGGAGTCTTACCATTTCTCAACCTCTTCTTTGCAGCCTACCATGAATGTCAATCACACAGGCTCACCATTGTGTTCCTCCTTCAATGGTATTTGAATTTAATTGTCTTGATCACGACTGGAAGGACTCTGTAAGCCTGTGGGTACCCCAAAGAGTAGAAAACGTCATCCTTCAAGGACTAGCACCTCTGAGATATACTAGAGGGCTGAGACCATATTCCAAAGTAATAAAGTCTCACATGGTGCTAAACCAACATAGGAACCTATCTAGTAAGTGTAAACTTACTGGCTGGCAAAATTAGTTTTTCACACACACACACACACCACACACCCCTTTATATATAATTTTATTTGTAGAAAATGTCAAAACATGAGGCCTTCCATGAACATGAAACCACTTGCTGAATGGCCCATTTGGCCCCAGGCAGCTGCCCTGCTTGGGAGTCGTTACACCACACCTTGCAGGCTGCCACCTGGCTTCCCAAAGCCATACTTTCGTTGCAGTTTTTACCCAAAGTTATTTTCTTGAGGACTGAACTTTTGCTTGTCTTTTATCTGTGATCTCTGAGAGATTGCCCTAATTACAATATCGTAAGGAACGTCAGTAGGAGACCACCGGGCAGCTTTGATGGCAGAGCAGCGATTCTTGCCTTTACTTGAAGAATGTATCTTTTCCTCTTTTCTGGGAGCTCATATTTTACAGCCTGACACAATAGATTTAGATAATTCTCAATTATTCTAATTTTCCCTAAAATACCCTTCTGGGTAGGAGGAGGAGTTTATTGAAATGTTGCCTAATAATGTCTAATAAATCAGAAGATAATTCAAGGCTGGTATTTATTTTTCATTTTTTGAGATGGAGTCTCACTCTGTAGCCCAGGCTGGAGGGCAGTTGCACGATCTTAGGCCACTGTAACCTCCAGCTCCTAGGTTCAAGGGATCCTTCTGCCTCAGCCTCCCAAGTAGCTGAGACTGGAGGTATGTGACACCATGCCTGGCTAATTGTTGTATTTTTAGTAGAGATGGGGTTTCACCATGTTGGCTAGGCTGGTCTCAAACTCCTGACCTGTCATAGAATTCCAGACCTATGAAGTGTCAACTGTTGTTGAATTCCTTTATTATATGGATAGAGGGTATTGCCCAGAGCTTTGGTGACTTGGTTAAGATCACAAAGGCAGTTAGTGTCTCAGGGGCAACAAAAATCAAGTTTCTGGACTCCCACATTTTTTTCATGACTCTCAGATGCAATTGTGTGCTTATTGACAAGAGGCCCTGCCAGGGACGACTTCAGTGTGTCTCAACTGGCCAGACACATCAAAATAAGAAAAGCACTGCTCTTGGCCTCAAAGGGCTTAAAGTCAGCATAATTTTATAAGCATAATCGGGGCTATGATTTCCGATACTTTTTCTCATCTGCATATATGAGCTTCCATCCTTGAGGAATTTTTGTCTCTTTTGTTCACTGTGACATCTCTGTAGCATCTCTGTCCAGTAGACATAGAATGTGAGTCACACATTTAATTTTAAGTTTTCTAGTAGCCACATTTAAAAAAAAGAAATACATGTACATAATTTTGAAAATTTTATTTGAATGAATATCTCAATGTTTTATCATTTCAACATCCAATCAACAGCACATAGTATTAATGAACTATTTTATATGACTTTGTTCATACAAATTTTTTGAAATCCAGTGTTTGTTTCATATTTACAGCACAATTCAGTTTAAGGTAGCTCTATTTCAGTGTTCCAAACTGTGGCTACAGTGGCTAGTGGCTACCATATTGGACAATTCAACTCTAGAACTTGGAAAAATGTCTAGCACATAGTAGGACCTCAAAAAAGGTGTTTATGAATGAATGACTGGACTAACAGAGTCTACTTCATAGAACACCTAATACAGCCTATCAGTATCAGAGAAAGGGAAACAAGGCCAGAAAATTACAGTGACTGACTCTGTAGTGGTCCATTAAATTGCTTTCCTTCCAGATTAGAAATTAAGTGTAGCACCCAGCCAGGGAGCAGGCCCAGCCCACCCTTGATCAGGGTTAATCCAGGGCTCAGTATAACACCTGACACATAACATGTGCCCAGTGAATGTCTGTGAAGGGAAAGGTCACTTCACTAATTGGTAAGAGAGCAGGGTAGAAGACCTGGGATTCCTGCCTCCTGCTCAGGGCTCTTTTCACTATACCCTGCTGTCATGAAAATTGATTTATATTCAGGACCTGGAAGAGTACATAACAATTGGATCATCAAGGACATGCTAGTAGGGTGCAGATGCTGAGGCACTGATTACTATTTAAATTTCTTTGTGAATAGGTGTCCAGTAGGCACAGTTGGAACTCATTGTGTCGGGATCTGAATCTGCCTGCAGTAGGAATGCTGGATGTCATTAACATAGCAGAAGACCAGCACGGGCTACCCTGGTTCTTTTTAAACAAATGCTTTTTAAACATATGCTTTCAGATGTGCCTGGGGCTAGCTGGACTCTGGAACCTTCACTCTTAAGCCACAGGGTGTCAGAGCTGGGACAGCATACTTCCAACATTCTCTCCTGCTTCTTAATGATCTGTCTGTGTTCTCCCTGTTCTTCAGGGCCCAGCCAAAAGTAACATCCAGGATGCCTGCTTGCATCAGCCGATGCATCCAGGAACACTTTTTTGCTCCTTTGGCTGACAAAGCAAAGTTTCCATTGCTTTTCACCTTGTCTCACAGAGACTGCTTTCCAAGGGAGAAGTTGTCTCTTAGAACCAAGTAGCTATAAAATACCTGAGCTTAAGGAAATCTTGTACATCTGCCAAAGCAGTTTCCCAAACTTCAGGTACTTGCATACTATCTCGCTACCTCTTTTCTTTGTTCTTGGAGACAGGTCTCACTATGTCCTCCAGGTTGAAGTACAGTGGCTGGAACATAGTTCACTGCAGCCTCTACTTCCTCCTGGACTCAAGTGGTCCTCCCACCTCAGCCTGCTGAGTAACTGAGACTACAGATTCATGCCACCATACCCAGCTAATTTTTAATTTTTGTAGAGATGGTGTCTTGCCATGTTGCCCAGGCTGGTCTTGAATGGCTGAGCTCAAGGGATCCTCCTGCCATGGCCTCCTAAATTGCTGGGATTACAGGCATGAGCCACCATGCCCTATTCACAGTCTTTGTTATAGCTATTGTTATATTCATAGTGAATCATTTTCTTTCCATCTTTCTGCTTTCTATGGTTAAATCAGTGTATTCTTGAAGGAAAGCAATATCTTTGAAAACATGAGCATAAGATGTATGTTATATATTGTCTCCGTATAAAATAAACATAGCTCTTCTGCTATGATCATAACATACTTATTATTTATAGCTACATATAGCTAAACAGCCTCTCTGTGCACCTCCAAAAACCAACTATGCCTCTACCAGTGATACATATATCTTGCTTTTAAAACATTTTTCTAGGGCATCACCTTCATTAGACAGAGCCTGGAAATGAGGCTCAGGGGGAGGCAGGCTCTGTCCTCAGGCTGGTATCAATAAAGGTTTGGTGGAAGGCTGGCTGGGCACTCCGTCCTGCTGGTTCTCAGGCCACAACTGTATCAGCATATTCTTCTCCAGTTGCAGCAGCCAATCGTGTGCTCCATGCATCAGTCTGATGTTACAAGAAAAGAGGGGCTTTCAAGTCATAGGTTCGAACTCCAGCTGTATGTTGTGGCTACACGAGTTTCTGTCAAGTTTATGGTTAATCCTCTCCAGTCTACTTCTCTTCAGGCAGTAAGGATAATGTATTATCTGGACTTCTGAAAACATTTACAATTTTAGCCTGGCTCACTAAGGATCTCATTCCATAGACTTGCCAGCAGCTGTCCAATAGAAATATGAAATAAGCCACATGGGTCATTTAAATTTTATTGTGACATTTTAAAAATGAGTAAAAAACAGGTGAAATTAATTATTACACAATATTTTAACCCATTATATTCAAAATAGTCTCATTTCAATATGTAATCAATATAAAAATTATGAATAAAACAGTTGCCTTTTGTAACATTAAATTTGCAAAATCCGATGTGTATTTTATACTTAGAGCATATCTCAATTCAACCTGATTTTTCATCAAATAACTTGACCAGAATTTAGATTTTATAAAGTTTATTCAATTGAAAATGTAGATTCATATATCCAAGATTTCCAAACATATTTAAAATTGTTCCATTAACTGAATTATCAGCTTTTAACTTTAAAAATATTCAGATCAAAATATTTAAAAAACAGCATAAAAATGCAACAATAAAAATACAAACATAATACAGTACAATGACTATGTATCATTTGCATTGTATTAGGTATAAGTAATCTGGAGGTGATTTAAAGTATACAGGAGGGTATATGTAGGTTATATGCAAATACTGCACCATAACATTTAAGTGACTTGAGTATCCGAAGATTTTGGTATCCTGAGGGTACAATCCCCTTCAGATACTGAGGAGCAACTGTATTTAAAATCAAATAGGCCGGGCGCGGTGGCTCAAGCCTGTAATCCCAGCACTTTGGGAGGCCGAGGCGGGTGGATCACGAGGTCAAGAGATCGAGACCATCGTGGTCAACATGGTGAAACCCCGCGTCTACTAAAGCTACAAAAAATTAAATGGGCATGGTGGCACGTGCCTGTAATCCCAGCTACTCAGGAGGCTGAGGCAGGAGAATTGCCTGAACCCAGGAGGCGGAGGTTGCGGTGAGCCGAGATCGTGCCATTGCACTCCAGCCTGGGTAACAAGAGTGAAACTCCGTCTCAAAAAAAATAAAAATAATAAAAATAAAATTAAACATCAAATTCCTTATCATACTGGTCATATTTTAAGCTCTCAATAACCACATGATTCTTGTGGCTACCATATATGACAACACAAGTCTGGCGTCTAACCTTGTTTGTTTTTATATTTCCTGTCTTGTAAAATAGTTACTGAATGTATGTTGAACTTAAACATACTTAAAATATTTGTGCTTGTGATGGTTTATCTGATCATCACAAGATACCATGAGACAAGCTGGATAGAAATTAATATCCTCCAAGTAGAGATGGCAAAACTAGTGCTTAGGTAAGTTACATGACTAGTCTGGGGTCACACAGGTAGGAAATGGTAGAGGCAGGCCAGAGCTCTGGGTTGTCATTTCCTGAACAAGGCTTTGCTCAGCATCCTGAGTGAAAACTTTTAGCTCACCTACCATTTAAAGAGCAGTTAGATTTGAAGACTAATCCATCAAATTTATTCCTTTAAAATGCTCATTTTATCGCATACTTGGTGTTATGTGTTAATAGTTTGAGCCCATCATTTTTTTTAAACCTGAAAGGAAGGGAGATGAGGTTATTGGCAAAATGCTGAACTAATTAGCTCCACTGTAGGTTTACTTAGAAGGATCATTTTAGCAGCTGTATTATTTAAGCATCAGATAACTGATTTGTTAATAACTCTTTTTCTTCCTCTAGTGAGTATAATTTTCTTCTCTGGGGTTCATAAAGGTAAAACTTTTCCCACATAGAGGCCTGATTGTCATGTTCAGTCTTTGATAAGGTTTATTCTTATGCCAGGTTTTCTGGTTTTTCTTCTCTCTTCTCTCCCACCCCGCTCCCCTGCCCCAGGTTGCAGGGTGTGTAGGAGTGCTAATCTATATAGGATCTTTTTTTTTTTCCCCTCTTCTGTTTGTCTTCCTTTGACTATTTTCTCATGTGAAGGCAGATACAATAATAACATCTTACTTTCTAAAGCTCTTTTCATCCTGATCGAATTCCGAGCACTACAGAACATATTGCATTTCAAAACTTATGGAAATGCAGCCTTACAGTTTACAAATTTAGACAACATGAAAAGTCAGACACACAGGGCCCTTGAAGCACATTAATTCACTCACAACATTCCCCGTCCTCTGAACAGCTACAATTAATTGTCGCCAAGCTAAGCCAGGTCTTTTGCTAAAGGTAGCATAGACCTTGCTAAGAGAAGGGGAATGATGTTTATTTTTGTGTCTACATTTCCATGTGATTACTGGGAGCCCACACAGATCTGCTGGATTCAAACACGCAATGTTGGAAGAGGAGTTTGTATTCTCACTGCAGTTTCCCAGACAAACTAAGAGTTTGCAACTATTGTAAAGCTCACCTCTCCTATCTCTTCTTTCCAAGGCAGTGAAGTCCACGTTTCTTTTACATACTGTGTGAAATCTGCCTTTAACAATTTAGAAGAATAGAACCCAAATGCCTGCCATCTTGTGTGACGCCCTGCCTCATCTCAAATAGTGGATATCTCTCATTCACACTGCCCAGCCTAACCCCCTTTGCTGCCTGTGCTTTCTGCCTGAGGCCACACTGGGGATTTTGTCTGGATCAAGCTCCTTTCAGCTTCCAGAACCTCTTCTTGTGCTCTTCTATCAGCTGACTCCTTCAAATCTCCCCTGTTATGGCTCAACAGCATCTTCTCAAATGGGCCTGCTCTGCCCACCTGCCAATTTTTGTCATATCTTACAGCAGTATTGTTCCTCTTGCAACTCCTCACTATATGCCTCTTATGTTGTTTTGTTAATTTGTTTAATTGTTTAGTGTGTGGTCCTCCCCATCAAGGTTCTCTTTTAGCCATAAAACTGAGTGTGTAGTGGTAACCCCAGAAGGCTGTTCTCAGATGCATCACCTTTGCAAAAAAGAGGGGCTGGAGTATACTCACTTGGTAGTCTTTAATTACAACAAATATCAGTGTGTAGGATCCAAGAGTGATTTTAAAATCCATCATCCATGTTGGAGGAGAGCAACTTAAAGAGCAGCAACTCGATCCGTATGTCTTCCAGCTCACGGCTGGATGAAATTATTGTTTACCTGGTCAGATTGGTAAGGGGAATATGGCCAGGGTGATTTTGAATTATTACATTTTTCATCCAGCTACCTGACATTATTTTTTTCCAGTTAGTGTTCTCTCTGAGAGCATCTTATTCAGCTCTCATATTTATAGGTAATTTTTTAATGGTATGTAATGGAAGGGAGCCCTAAAATGAAAAGGAACCAAAATAAATTCCTTTCACTATTCCTTAGTCCTAAATTAAATCTCAAGCTGAATTTTGGCAAAAGAAATGAGTTTGTGCTACACTACAGCCACACACATTTTGGAATAGAGGGAGGTGGAGGCCAGGGAAAAGAGGAGAAGATTTACCCTTGTTTAATGTCAGAACTTCCAAAGCCCTTTCACATATATTGTTTCATTTAGTATTTAACTAAAGCTAGAATAGGAGTTATCATCTGCATTTTCCATATAAAGACTGTGAGATGCAGACAGGAAAGGAACAACTTCCTTGGGCAAACTGATGGGTTGTATATGTATCATGAAGAGTGTGTTCCCTTGTGTGTTTATGTGTTTCACTTGGGTTTCAATTCAGGTATTTGAGCTCTCTTGGTAGTATGTGGAAGAAGAAATGCTAGGAAGGATTCTGAGGCTGTGTCAAAATTTGGCCAGAAAGTAGGCTGATTGATTAATCATATCTGTCAGAGACATGGGAGCAGTTGTGGTTATAGGGTAGTGGGCATGCCATGTAATTTAGAACCTTGATAAATCCAAAGTTCCAAAGTCTGAGCCATCAATGCAATCTAAATTTTGAGTCACTGAGATACCTGAATTCTATTTCTGACTTCTCCAATAATGAGTAGTGTGGTCTTCAAAGGTCACTAACTTCTCAAACATTATTATGAGTCTATAAAATCAGAACATTGGTGTAGATGATTGATAAGGCTTTCTAGCTGAAATAGTCTATGATTTTATAAGAGGTTTATAATGACTGTATTATTAGAACAAGTATACTCATATAGTGCCACATTCCATTCTGATATACCAGCACATTTTTTTTCTTCTCTTTTTCACTCAAGTGGATTATGTATACAGGATGTTTACTATATAAATAATGTAACTATTTAAAATATCCACATCAACTCATTTAGTGTTAAATCTGAAGTATGTCATGTGTTTAGCACATATTGGGAAGCAGTCAGATTCTCATTTCTTCTTATTTTTCATGGTGACAGCACTTGACCTACACAATGCACTCTGTTTACTGAACATATGCTGATGATCATGAAAGTCACTGAGTAGAGAACCACAGAAGCAAACTTGTAGGAAAAGGGGATCCAAAGATACTGTAATTTATATAGTCATGAAGAATTTTCTTCCTTTCTATGACAAAATAAAACATGATCATTATAGAAAGATTAGGGAATAGAGGGGAAGAAATAGCTTGTGTTTATAGTATTTGATAGCAGGAATTATGTTTATCTTACCAACCATTGTGTTGTCAATGATTTGTAGAGTGTCTGGAACTAATTAAAAATATATTCTGAATGTATGAATAAGTAAATGAATAATAAGATGTAAAAAAAAATCACAGCTAATCCTGAAACACAGAGATAACTAGTATTAACAAGTAGTATATTTCCACCTAGACTTTTCAATGGGGCAAACATATACATGTTTATCTTTTAAAACCAGCTTTATTGAGGTGTAATTTATGTACAATAATTGTCATCAGTTTTAAGTATGCAGTTCAATGAATTTTGACAAATATATGTACATATAACAATGACAATCAAAATATAGAACATTTTCTTTACCCCAATATTCCTGTGACCCTTTGTAGTAAATCTCTCTGCATCCCTTACCCAAATTAATCACTAATCTGATTTGATTTCTCTCATCATGAGTTTGCAGTTTGCTGAATTTTGAGTTAATGAAATCAAACAGTATATTCTTATTTGTGCCTGGCTTTTTTCATATAGCAAAAAGTTTTTAAGATATGTTTATGTCATTGCATATCAGTAGTTGGTTCCTGATCATTTCTTTATGGCTATACAATTTGTTTATGCATTCACCAGTTAGATATTTTGGTTGTTTCCAATTTTGATTATTGTTATGAAGCTATTACTAACATTCCTGTACCAGTCTTTCTGTGGACCTATGTTTTTCTTTCTGTTGAGTAAATAGGAGTAGAAATGCTAAGTTAAATTTTAACTTTATAAGAAATTGCCAACTGTTTTCCAAAGTGATTGTATCATTTTGCATTCCTACTAGCAATGTAGGGAAGTCCTATTTGCTCCATGTTCTTAACAACACTTGGTGTTGTCATTCTTTTCAACTGTAGTCATTCTAAATGGGTGAGTAGAAG
Organism: Sapajus apella; assembly: GCF_009761245.1. NCBI lineage: Eukaryota > Metazoa > Chordata > Mammalia > Primates > Cebidae > Sapajus > Sapajus apella. The sequence continues at coordinate 4,644,435 of NW_022437016.1, read as the reverse complement.
TACATCATGGTGGTTGTAATTAGTATTTACTTAAGGATTAATGATGTTGACCAGCTTTTCCTCTATTGATTTGCCATCTGTATTCTCATCTCTGGAAATGTGTCTGTTTGAATTCTTCTCTTTTTTTCCCCTCTTTTTTGCTTCTTTTGTTTTAAAATAATCTAGTTGTTTAACTTTTTGTTGGGGAGTTTATAATGTGTTATTTGTATGTGTTCTTTACAAGATCTTTATCAGATATATACTTATCATGTATATTTCCCTAATCTGTAATTTGCCTTTTTGTTTTCATTACAATGACTTTGACAAAAGAAGGATTTTAATGTTGATGAGTTCCTATTTGAAAATTCTTTATAGTTGGTGCTTTAGGTATCCTATGAATGGAATCTTCTTTCCCTAACCCAAGGACTTTCTTACATATTATTGTCTAGAATTGTTTGTAGCTTTTATATTTAATTATATAATCCACCTGGAGTTTAATTTTGTGGCTGGTGTAAGGTAAAGATTGAAATTCATTTATACATATATGGCTATTTCATTGTGCCAGCACCGTGTGTTCAAAAGAACAATACCTTACTGCCTTATATTATCTTGGCTCCTTTGCCATAAATCTATTGACTAGTTATGTTTAAATCCATTTTTAACAGTCTGTTTCATTGATCTGTATGTTATTCTTAAGCCAAAATAACCATTTCATAATTCCACAGCTTTTATAATAAATAAGTCTTCCAGTCAGGTAATTTGAATCCTCCAACTTATTCTTTTAAAAAATTATTTTGGTTATTTTAGGTTATTTGAATTTTTATATACATTTTACAATCAGCTTTTAAATTTCCACAAAAAATGGTTCAAAGAATGTTGACTGGTATTTATGTGAATGTATAGATTAGTTTGGGGAGAATCGATAATTTAAACTATTAAGTTTTGTGATTCATGAATGTGGTATGTATGTATCTCCATTTATTCACCCACTTTTTTTCTTTCAGCAATATTTTTTAGTGTTCAGTATGCAGATATTGGCATGTTTTATTATATTGTCTTTAAGTGTTCATGGTAAATGAACTTAAGCTTGTGATGCCATGGTAAATAATAATTTTTTAAATTTTAATTATTGTTCAATGACGGTATATGGGGAAACTATTTTTATACATTGATCTGGTATCATACAATCTTGCTAAACTCACTTCTTGGTTCTAGTAACTTTGAAATAAATTTTGGGGGAAATTTGGACATAGGTAATCATGTTATCCACAAACAAAGGCAATTGTACTTATTGTTTTGTAATACGTATATCTTTTTTTTTCTGTTTTGGCTTGTTCTTTTCTTATTACTGTTGCTCTTGTCTGATTAATGTAAGATTTCCTGTGCAATAATGGCCTATAAAAAATATTCTTGCCTTATTTTTGGCCTTATGAAAAATCTTTTCTATTTTGTTTTGTTTTGTTTTTAACATTAAATAAGCTAATAGGTTTTTGAAATAAATGATCTTTATCAGATTAAAGTTTCTTCTTCCTTTTCTTTTTCTTTTTTTTTTTTTTAGTTTACTGAAAGTTTTTTATGAACAAGTATTTTTTCAAACGTATGTTCTATATTGATTGAGATATTCACATGGGCTGTCTTGTTAGTCTAAAAATATGATGAATAACTAATAGATTTTTGAATATTATTACATAATAAAAACTTTGTGTCATTGTTACCCCTGCTTCTTGGGCTGGATCTTCTAAACTCTTGTAATTTCTTGATTGTTAAGAATGGCTTTGTTATTCATGGTGGTGTCTTTTTCCCCTTGTTAAATCTGTTTAGAGCTTTCTCTAATTTTATTGATCATTTCTAAGATTCAGATTTTATTTCATTGATTTTCTCAGTTTTTTTCTTGCTTTCTGTTTTTCAGTCTCCATTTTTTTTTTTTTTTTTTTTTTTTTTGAGACGGTTTTTCGCTCATGTTACCCAGGCTGGAGTGCAATGGCGCGATCTCGGCTCACCGCAACCTCCGCCTCCTGGGTTCAGGCAATTCTCCTGCCTCAGCCTCCTGAGTAGCTGGGATTACAGGCACATGCCACCATGCCCAGCTAATTTTTTGTATTTTTAGTAGAGACGGGGTTTCACCGTGTTGACCAGGATGGTCTCGATCTCTTGACCTCGTGATCCACCCGCCTTGTCCTCCCAAAGTGCTGGGATTACAGGCTTGAGCCACCGCGCCCGGCCCATTTTTATCATTAGTATTTTTGACTACTTACATTAAATTTCATTTTCTTTTCTTTTTCTACTTTTCATATAGAAATTAGAACATAGATTTAAGTGTATGTACATAATACTATAAATTCCACTTTCAGCACTGGTTTACCTACATCTTATTGTTTTTTCATGCTATGTTTTCATCTTCATTCAATTCAAATAGTTTTCTAAACTCCTTTGTTATTTTTTATCATACCCATGACTTATTAAGAAGTGTGTTGTTTAATATCAAATATTGGAGTTTTTTCAAGTACATTTGTGTTTTCTGGCTTCTAATTTAATTCAATTTGTATCAGAGAACATACTCTGTACTCATTCAATCATTTTAACTTTATTTATATTTTTCCTGGGGCTAGCCATATTTTTTGGATACTCTTAATTCCTTTGTGGGGACCCAAATTTGTATTTGGTATTGTGTTCATTACATCAGAAAGATTTCCTTGAACATTCTTCATAATGCAGGTCTCTTGACAACAAATTATGTCAGTTTTCCTTGATTTGAAAATACTTAATTTGTCTTAAAATTTTAAACTATATAATTATTGGGTATAGAATTCCTATTTGAAGGTGGTTTTTGCTCCAGTACTTAAAAAATGTGGTTCCATTGTCTTCTGATCCTCATGATTTGTCACAAGCTATATGCTGTAATTTTTACCTTTGTTCCTTTACAAGAAATGTGACTTTTTCTCTAAATGTTTTTAATACATTTTCTTATCACTGGTTTTCAGCAGTTGAATTATGATACACCAGGGTGCAGAGTTTTTTGATTTTTTCTGCTTTGGGTTTGTTGATCTTTTGGGGTTTTTGAGTGTGCTGTTTTATACATATTTGGAAAAAATGAGCTACTTTTTTTTTCATTTTTTTTTTCTTTTCTATCACCCTGTTCCTTATATTCTGATTATGCACACATTCATCTGCTTGATTTTTTTCCAGATCTTACTCAAGTCTATTTAACTTTTTTTCTGCCTTTTTTTTCCCCCCTCTGCTTCATTTTGGAGCATTCCCATTACTATGTCTCAAGTTCATTGATCTTTTCTTTGGCAGTAACTAATACTATCTTTTTTTTAATTTTAGATACTGTATTTCTGTATCTATAACTTCCATTTTCATCTTTGAAAATTGCATTTCTCCTCTCATCATGTTCATATTTCTTCTATTTTTCTGAACATATTGAATATATTTATAGTTGTTTAAGTTTCCTTGCATTCAAATTTCCTTATCTACATTATAAATCTGATTCTATTAATTTATTTTCTGGTTATTATCATAGTTGCTAGCTTTTTTGGATGACAGTAATTTTTTTATTGGATGTTAGATATTTATAAATATGTATCATTATATGCTGAATATTCTGTATAATGTATCAGGCTTATATGTTTCTTTCTTTTGGCCCAAATTACTATATGTAGGAAACAGTTTATTTCAATATTTGCTTTTAAAAAATTTTGTTATGACTGGTCCAGAGCAGCATTTATGCTGAGACTAATTTAATCTTACTCTGACGGCAATACCATTCTCAGAATTTGGCCCACTGCTTCACATGTTAGAAGTTCTTTATGCTGTAGCTTGTGAGAACAGGCTCTATTTCTAGCACTTCATGAGCTCTAGAAATTGATCAGCCTACTGCTACTGGAAATCCTTTCTTTGGTCTTAGTTAATTTTATCTCACACTTATATAGGTCAAACTCAGCTACACACCTGCGAGGAGTCCTATACAGATCTCTAGAGATCTTTCTTTGTGTGGCCCCTTTATCGCTAGTACTCTTCCCTGAAAACTCTAGTTATCTTGGCCTCCCTAAACTACAATCTTTGTCTCAAGTTGGGATACTTCTGGGTTTCAATTCTGTTCTGCCTCCTTGTGCTACTACCTCAAAAGTGTCTCTAGTGTAACCAGAGTGAGTCAGTGCACACCTCATCATCCTGTACTGCCTGTTGTTCAGTCTGGTATTCAATTTGTTTTTCTTTAATTTTGTTTAGATTTCTAGTTATCAAAGTGAATTCCCATAGCAGTTAATCCCTCATGGGCAGAGTGGAGATCTCATACATATGTTGTGAAAGCGATCATATTACACCTGCTGTCTTATAGATTGTTTTGCTTATCCACTTACCATGAACTTTTTCCTAAAACATTAAATGTTCTTCAGCAACTCAATTTTAAAAGCTGTTGAGTAGTGTATGAGTTCATTTATTCAATACTTTATAGTTGTACATCTAAGTCATTTCATTACCAAAAACAGCATCATTGATATTTGTGTACCTTAAAAACAAAATTTTAAAAATTAAAAAACTAAACTTTCACTGCCTCTAGTCAGAGTACAGAACTAGTTTAAAAAAAAAATAGTCAAGAAAGCTTCATCAGAGCATTGTTTACCAAAACCTAGATTATTTGACAAATTTGATCAAGAGATTTGGAACAGAGATATTTAATATACAGTTGTAAAAATGCCACTGAAGTTGAAATTATATCTACTGGTCTCTTTCGATCAGAATCTTGAGCAAAGATACTTCTGTTTTTCTTGCTATAAGAAAGAGGTACATAAAAATTGTATGATTAACTTTCAAATTTATCTTCTAAAGTGGGCCCTTGCATTATAATTAATTTAGTTTGGTTTTCTTCACCTTTCTCATCTTCAACTACTGTAAGTTGGAAAAATTGTGAAGGGTCATTTTAAAACAGTAGTCTTGGTGGTACTCCTGATAGTGCATCCATAGAACTAAAAATATCCTAAGTCTATATTCTCTCTATATATAACTTATTCATAAATGTTATACAATATTATATCCATACAGTATGTTTGTCATCACCTACATACATAAGAAAAATAAACTTTGAAGGCTGAAAAGTATACAGAAATAGAATTCTAAGATTTTCTCCTCAAAGCCCGTAGTAGATCATCTTTCCATCTCTGTGATATGTGTTTACCCACCTTGGAGATCCTTGTTTCTCAAATATAAAATAGAATAAAATAAACGAATGCCAGGATAGGTAACTGACTTCTTAAATTGACATATGACATCTCAATAAAGCACAAGTTATTATTCACATTTTATGCATAAGGAGCCTGAGGTTGAGATGGGTTAGAAAAACCTAAAATTTTATATAAGGTAAACAGGAGTGTTCAATTTAAATGCAAGTCTCCTTATTCTGAATTCAGTTAACTTGCCTTTTCACAACTGTGTCTCACCCTTTGAAAAATAATACTTCATGCGTGATATATAAGGACAATATGTCCAAGCAGCCTACTGCCATTAACTCAAAAAACTTTCAAGATAGGCCAGGTGCAGTGGCTCATGCCTGTAATCCCACCAGCATTTTGGGAGGCTGAGGCAGGCAGATCACCAGGTCAAGAGATGGAGACCATCCTGGCCAACGTGGTGAAACCCTGTTTCTATTAAAAATACAAAAATTAGCTAATTGCTGGGCATGGTGGTGCTCCTCTGTAGTTCCAACTTCTGTCAGGAGGCTGAGGCAGGATAATTGCTTGAACCCAGGAGGTGGAGGTTGCAGTAAGCCGAGATTGCACCACTGCACTCCAGCCTGGCAACAGAGTGAGACTCCATCTCAAACAACAACAACAAAAATGTTTCAAGATACGATGAAATCTTAGTCTGCAAAACAAATCACACAAGATATGTTATTAAATTAATACAATTTAGTGATGATATTAGTAATCATATTAGAATATAATATAGAGGAGATGACATTTAACCCCATGTTTCTACATCATTTGCTTTTCATTCTTTTTCTTATTTCAAGTATGGGAAGAAGTGAGGTCAGTGGGAATTAATTTTTCATTTCCAATTAATGAGGTGAGATTTTTGGTTTAAAGTAGGCCTAAAAAATGGCATGGAAATGGGCTAGAAGGAGGGAGGCAGAGCACTTGGAGAATAAAGGAATCTTTGGGGGAAGTCCCAAATCCCAGCTGTTATCCACCAAGCAATCACGTACAGCAGAAAGTGAAAGACTGGACCAGATTCAGTCACTGACCTGGAGATGAAATTCTCCATTTTCCATTATCAACTCAGCCAGAAATTTACTCCCCCTGGAGCCATATTTAGCCAACTTGCTATCTCCCTCCACCCTGCCAGGTTCATAAACACAGATATAGGCATGGAGGTGAACAAACCCAAGCATTCTCTTCCCAAAGGGCAAACTATTTTTGTACTGCATCAAACAGAGTGCAGGGACCAGAAATAGTTGTTGTAAATAAAATAACAATATTAAATCCTGTTTGCAGTCCTAAGAGTGATAGGTAAAAGGAGATAAGAAGAGAAGATGAAGAATCAGAACTGAAAATCTTGAGCCCACTGGCTATAGTAAAGTAAATACATTTTAGACAGGTGCTGCTCAGTATTGGAGAAAGAACATAGATCAACAGTGGAAAGAACTGTGTTTACGCTCCCCATTTTACCGTCTTCTGTGACTGGATTTATAGCATAGCACATCTACATTGCTGGCCGCAGTAAGATGGCATTTCAAATGGGAATGCAATTTTTGATGCCACCATAGAGTCATTCTGGATATTAAATGTGAGAGTAAACATGAGAGTGTTTATTTAGTGTTTATCATTTACCTTCTACTCATTCTCTAGCATCATGACTAAGTGACTCTTTCCTTCTACTCTCCACAACTTTTATCTATGTGGCCATTCCTCTTCCCAAAAATGTTGGAAGAGCTTGTCTTAGCCCATTATGAAAAGTAAAATGAAATGGATGAAATTAATTATAATCACATTTTATTTAAAGCCTATATATCAAAAATACAATCACGACAACATATCACCAATATAAAAATTATTATAGACATTAACATTCCTTTTCCATATTCTGTCTTCAATACTAGTTGTGTGTTTCACATATACAGCATATTTCAGTTCAGACTCACCACATTTCAGTTGCTCAACAGCCACGTGGGGCTAGATGCTGCCACTTCTAAGAGCTGGTCGAAGAGCAGACAGCTTTCTCCATTTTTGCAGATGAGTTACTTTCCTAAAGTTACTCTCTGCTGGCAAAAAAACATGTTAGTGGCCTGGGGAATACTCTGTAATACCAGCAAAGTTTTAGACTTTTAATCAGTTTAACCGTTTTATTTCTGATATTTGAGATCCAAACATCAGATTGAAATTGGGATGGAGTAGATTTTAGAACCTGACCTTTAAAGATCATTTAGCTCTGATTCCTGATTCAGTGCCCCATGAATACTTCTAAAGACATCTCCTGTTGTTCAGATAAATAAAGCTGAGAAAAGAGTGGGCCAGACCAGATTAAAACCCCAGTGCCCTTCTTTTCCCATCATCAATGTTTGAGTGAGAATGCTGTTGGATTCCAAGGGATTCTGTTTGTGCAGCATGAATGCAGATGTGCCCAAGTGTATAAGACCCTTGCTCAGTCTACCATATCATAAATTTGTCAAGCTCACTAAAGCATGGAGGATTATTCAGTTTAAGTTGAATGAGAGTGGTGATGGTTGTTAAAAATTAATGTCAGCCACAACACAAATCAAAAAGAAAACTAAAATGGAGACCCCCTCATTCACTAATAAAATAACATTTTATCCCAAGTCTTTAGACTAGACAAAAGATCTCCTAGAACTAGATAGTTCCAACTGAATCTGTTAATCCTGAAATTTTAAGGCAATTATGTGGAAAGGTTTTCTTATATTTGTAAAAGCACAGATACCCTGGGAGGGGTTTAGGTTCCCCTACATTTCAGTAGAGGTCTGTGGGAGAGGTCTAGACCTATGATCATTTATTAGGCCGTTGAGACCTATTGGTCTTATCTAAGGTAGACGGCACCTTCCCAGGAGACAGATGTTTGTGCAAGGAATTTTGGGCACAGTTAAATAGGCTCATGGCTTGAGGGGTATTTGTTTGCGGAAGAGAAATGCAGTTTGCATTCCACAAGAGACCTAGAAAGCCTCAGAATATCAACACAGCTCTCCAGGAGCATATTCAACCAGGTTTAAACTAGCGATGAACAGGCATAACTTTTCTCACCTGGAAATGCATGCTGCTAGCACTTGAAAATGGGTTGGAAAAAAATCCATCTTTCTGCCTTTTCATATCTCACCAGCTGCGTTTTGTGAGAACAGTAAGAGGAGCAAGGAACCAGGTCTGATCCTAGCTCATTGATCATGGGACTTTGTAGCAAGTCTTGTCTATAGAATATCAATGGGAAGAAATGAAGGATCCCTCGCTTAGGAAACTCCTTGGCTTTGAAGAGCAAGCGGAATCTATGTTGTCCTACCCTGGGTAATTTTTTAAGGATTTGGGAAACCAGCCAGGGAGAAAGCACTTGGTGGGCCGTTTTCTAGCTCCTAGGTGCATTTCAGCTACCAGATTTGTTGTTGTTGTTGTGGTTTTTAGAGTGAACTCTTTAAAAAGTGTCTCCTTGACCTTCTTTATAGCATATGATAAAAATCAGCTCGTATAGTGTATGATAAGCGAGCCAAGATTGTGCCACTGCACTCCAGCCTGGGCAATGGAGCAAGACTCTGTCTCTTAAAAAAAAAATTACAAAAATTACAACACTGTATATAATAGATGAGTATTTTCCATTGTTTGAGTTGTTGTCATAATACAGGTTAATGCAGCAAGCAGAAAGTATATTCTGGCTGCTCACTATGTGTTAGCATTTTCTAATATCTCTGCATGCAGAAAGAGAGTTTTAAAAAACTAGATTAGGTGTTTGTGAGCTTAGGTGTGTTGATAATTTTCATTCCTTCACTCAGCAGACATTGACTGAATCCATGCCCCATTCTAGATGATGCCTTAGGTTCTAGGTTTTAATCCTAAATCTACCACATATAAACCATGAAGTCTAGGGTACTTTCGGAACCGTAATCTCCTTGGCAATGAGATAATACACGATCTGCTTTAGTCATACACTGAATGAAGAAGGAAGTGTGTCAGTTGCTATGCCAAGCAGTAATATTTTTAATCCTTACTCAGCTCTCTAAGTATCATTGGGGCAATTGTATATATGAGGCTGATTTTACATATGCAACTCGGAGAAGTGGAATAACTTAGACCAATTGAACTAATGGCAGAGGAGGGATTTAAACCCAAGTTCATCTGGCTTCAAAGATTATGCTCTTAGTTATACTTTTCATAAATATGAAAGAACTATTTTATAATGTTTTGTTATGATATAGCTAATTTCATGTACCAACCTCAAATATCTCTATAGAATCTTAGGAGCTTTGTGATTGCTTTTACCCATCAGCTTTTAGAAGACGAGAGATAATCTGGCAGGACAGAAAGTGGATCACTGTGCTTCTTAGGTCCAGTGCATCAGATAGATCAACATTTCAGCTGGGATTTTGCTGCTTTAGCTGAGACCTGAGCAGCAGAGTTGGTGCTGGACTCGGTCCTGAATCTATACCTCATGGATGTAACAGAGCAGGAAGCTATACTGCAATTAGGTCCTAAGCACACACTAGAGCTCATGGACTCACCAGCCATCAGAGATGAAAGGTACTTTCAAGACACTTTCATTAAATTTTCTCAAAACAGAGGCCTACAGCAATTAAAAAGCTTTCTTAGGTCTGGTTGAGAATTCTCCAGAGAAACAGAGTTAATAAGATGGCTAGAGATATTATTGATTGATAGATGGATAGACAGATTTTATAGAGAATTTGCTCATGTGATTATGGAGGCTAAGAAGTCCCAAGATTCTCCAGAATAAATTGACAAACTGGGGACCGAGGAGGGCTGAAAATGTAGCTGCAGTCTGAGTCTAAAGACGGAGAACTAGGAGAGCTAATGTTTCAATTCAACTGCGAAGGCAGAAAGAGGCAATGTTTCTGTTGTAAAGCATTCAGGCAGGAAAAATCCTTTCCTGTTGAGGAAAGAGCAGGGAAGAAGGGTCAGCCTTTTTGTTCTATTTTGGTATTCAACTGACAGAATACCAAAGGTATCCGTCTGAGGAACAACAGTCTGTTTTATTCAGTCTAATAATTTTTAGTGTTAATCTTGTTCAAAAATACTCTCAGAGAAATACCCAGAGTGATGTTTGAGCAAATATCTGGGCACCCCATAGCCCAGTCAAGTTGATGCATAAAACTAACCATCATGGAGTCACACTGTTGAATGAAGGAAAAAGCCATCAAGAGAACACAAGCCTTTGGATTAAATTTTGGATTCTTTTCTTTTACACACTGATTTCATAGATCTCATGACGTATTGATTAAAAATAACCACTTATGTACATTAACAAAACCAACTGCTCTCTAGATCAAGGAGTGGGGAAATGGCAAATACAGATTACTGCTAAGTGTTTTATTGGTATTTTTAATAGATAGCTACCTGAAATATGCTCTGTACTCTACTTGAGCCAGGAAAAAGAGGCAATTAAAAAACATTTAAGCATTCCCTTCCTAATCACATTCACTTCCTCCTGTTCTTTGTGATGCTTGTGAGTTTAGACATGTAAAGTTAAAAAAAAGTAGAATCGGTTTTTCACTATCTTTGGTAATGTTTAATAACATCATTAAAATATTTCAAGATTAACTGTGACCATTGAATTGTAAAATGTGTAAGGTTCAGCAGTATTTAAGAATCTTTTTGATAAAGTGTTCTGGGATTCTGAAACAACCTTGAGAAAGATGTAAGAAAAATATTATCTCCATGTTGAAGATGAAGATACTGGTTTAAGACATTGTGGAGCGTCAGCCAACTAGGGGTGAAGGTGACTGTCCCAAGCTTCACCTAATGTTTTTAAGGTGAAAGTTTAAAAGAACATATTTAAAATTTAAAGTTATTTGTTTATATCTTTGCCTAGGAACAACTAGTGGAAAGATTTGATTAGGGACAAAGAAGCTGGTGTTGACATTTGTTGCATGTCATCGATGTAGACATGTATAGCAATTATCTCTTTTCCATATTTTTGGTAATACCACCCCATTTTTTTTGGAAGAGTCACTTTTTTTTCTTAGTCTGTTTGAAATAATGTTGAGAGATTCCCTGGATTCGAAGTGTGAGAGGAACATGATGGAGAATCAGTGATGGGGACACAGCATTATCATGGCCAGTAGAATGCATTCTTAAGATTTTTTTGGGGGGGACCATTAGGAGCAGTTAATATTGGCATTTGAGCTACATAGGGAGAAAATCAACCTGAGAACCAACCAACCAACCCAGGAGAGAAAGAGCCGAGAGAGGCAGGATGTATCCTGTTGACATGAAGCCAAACCTGAAGAATGTTCTACCTTTTGACTTTTCAGTTACATCAACCAAGACATGCCTTTTGTTTGTTTTGCTTCATTCAGATTCATATGAGTTTTCTGTCATTTACAGGCAAGAGAGTGCTAATTGATATGGCAAGTTTGATTACTCCCTCTCAAAGTCTGTCTGAAGTTGCTGTAGTCTCCTGGAGTGTGTAATGATCCTGAAAGATTATTAGCATGAAAAAGTATACGGCTTGGTTGTATCATGGTCTAATTATGATGATGATGATGATGATGGAGTCTCACTCTGTCACCCTGGTTATAGTGCAGTGGCATGATCTTGGCTCACTGCAAACTCCACCCGCTGGGTTCAAGCGATTCTCCTGCCTCAGCCTTCCGAGTAGCTGGGATTACAGGCTTGTGCCACCACACCTGGCTAATTTTTGACAGAGTTTCGCCATATGGGTCAGGCTTGTCTTGAATTCCTGACCTACCTCGTGATTCACCCACATTGGCCCCCCAAAATGCTGGGATTATAGGCATGAGCCACCATGCCCAGCCAGTCTGATTATTTAATAGTGTCATTATAAGCAAGATCTAATACAAGCAAATGTCCTAGTATAGAAGAACAATGACTAAATTCATTAACTATGGCTTTGTTTACCCTCTCATTGTTAAATCAGACAGACATTCTTGGTATACCTGTCCCTAGCAATGCTTTCAGTGACCACATATTAACAAAAGAGGATTTGATATCTATAATGTGTGAATTGCATAAATGTATTTCACACAAGCAGCAGCAGGGAATCAGGCTCTGTACATAATTTTCTTTGCTGACATCTGTAATAAAACACAGATAATGATACTTGACCTTCGAAGGGTAGAAAGGTAAAGATATCCTTAATTCACAATTTAGATATTTTTTTCAATTTCATCTTGCCATTGGACAGGCATGCTTTTATCTCTAAAATCTACAAAAGGCCTTCAACTATCTTATGTAGAGAACATGCTGGACTGACACTTAGCTTTCATCCCCTTTGCCACATCTAATTGATTGGTAATTTTTGCTTGAGAATTGTGTTTTGGGTTTTGCAACGGAGAGTTCCATGATGGATTAGTAATGGCCCAGGCAAAAGGTGAGCAAGAGGTAGTACCAGGGAGAAAGAAATCAAGAGATGTTGAAAACTGACAAATATGTGATAGTTTGAAATGAAATAAAGGCTAGCTTGATGAATTCAAGCGAATTATAATAGAAGTAAATTAAAACACTGATAAAAAATATATTTGTTATAAAATAACAAGTCAACCTACCTCCTCAAAATAGCAAATCTGAAAATGAGACTGTAAAGAAAATGTGATTATATGCCAGTGTGATATCACTTAGCACTCAAGTAGAAGTGACTGTGGTCTCTGTGTTACTTAGGATAGTTTAAGAGAGTGCAAACTAGCTGAGCACAGACTAGCACAACAATTAAGAACACAGATTACAGGGTTGAGTTTCAAGCTCTTGCTATCTGTGATTTTTTTTTTTTTTTTTTTTTTTTTTTTAGATACAGTTTTGCTCTGTTACCCAAGCTGGAGTGCAGTGGTGTGATCATAGCTCATTGCAACCTAGAAGTCCTGGGCCCAAGCAATCTTCCTGGGACTACAGTGCATGTCACCATGCCTGGCTAATTAAAACAAATTGTTTTTGTAGAGATGGGGGTCTTACTACGTTGGGCAAACTGGTCTGGAACTTCTGGCCTCAAGCAATTCTTGGCCTTCCAAAGTGTTGGTAGTATAGGCATGAGCCACCAAGTCTGGTCTGGCTTTATGATCTTAAGTTTTTTTTTATTTTAATTTTTGTGGGTACATAGTAGGTGTATATATTTATGAGGTTCATGAGATGTTTTGATACAGACATGCAATGCGAAATGATCACATCATGTAAAAGCTGTGTGTTCTTAAGCAAATTATTTTACCCCTTAGATCCTCAGTTTCTTCATCCATGATAATAAAGATATGCTGTAACTCATGGACTTTTCTAAAGCTTATTTTAATTTTTAATTTATTAAACTAAATACTACTTGTGATGCATTTAGCAAACTTTCTGGAACGTTATAAGCATGAAAAATGGAAATGAAAACAAAAAACACTACTACTGATGTCAGTTTGTCTAACCATTGATCAACAGTGGTAACTTGATTAGAATTTGTTGTCTGTAGGGTATTCATGGTATGGAGTGGCTTATGCATTTGGTGTGTTGGGAAACTTTCACATTCTAAAAACTCTCTATATTGTGTCATCCCTTTTGCTTTAAAGGCATCTGAAGAGAATTAGTAAGAAATCATAGTAAAATGCATTGACCTGTGAGCTTAACAATCTGTATTTATAGCTCAGTCTGATACTTATCAATTCTTTTCTCATTGGGTATGATAATCATATCCACCTTTTGGGGTGTTTCATGGTGGTTACATGAATTAAAACATGGAAAAGAATTTTGACAAATACCTGACCTGATGTAAGTACTCGATAAATATTATTATTAATAATTATATATCTCCTTTTGGGAGGCATAACGCCCCTCTAGGCATGGCTCCCACTGAATGAGGCTAACTACATATCAGGCTCCATTCTAAATGCTTATCTCATTTAATCATTGCAAAAACCTTATTAGTGTAAGTATTACTTCCTAATGAGATTATATGTTCCAAAAGAGAGTGACCAATTCTCTGTCATTAGGCCAGATATTTGGTTCAGAGAAGATGCTCAAAACATAAGTTCTGGATAAATTGTTGGATCCTCATTTGCCAAATGAGGACACTGAGGCTCGGACACTGAGAATGTTGCATGTGAGGTTCCTGGTAAGGCTTACTGGATGTCTTCCTGGAATATGTGATATCAGGTTTGGGCTCCAACTTACTTGACTTCAAAGTTTATTTTTCACATCCGCTAAGCTCACTGACTTGAAAATAATTTGTGTATATTCACACCTCAAAAAATGATGTCACTGGATCAGAAGACCATTTTACTTGGAGCAAGCTGTGGGGGCAAAGGAAACTCATTTTCACATCCCCACCCCCAATAATTATGTTTATCCAGATGGAATGTACTGCATCAACAGGATAAGGCTTTATATAGAAAATAAGTCGCTGGATGGAATAGCTTTGCAAGTCGAGTGGGAAGGTGTTTCTTTCCCTCTCTAGCTTGGAAGGTGTTTATGAATAGACATGAGGTAGATTATCAGGGATTGGGATGTATAATAGGAATCCCCAGATAGTTTAGCACTAGCAGGTATGGCCACCTGAGAAAGTGATACTGGATTTGAAAGAGAAGACTATAGAGACATTTTGATGAAACTATTTTATTTATAGAGGATATTAATTTTCTATTGCTATGCAACAAACTCCCACACATCTAGTAGCTTAAAATATACATATTTTTTGTCTCACTCTTTCTGTAGATGTCCAGGAATGGAATGACTGGATACTTCATGCAGGATCTCATCAGACTGAAATTAAGGGGTCATCTAGGGCTGTGGTTGTCATTTGGGGCTTAGTGTCTTTTTCTAAGCTCATTGGTTGTTGGTAGAATTTATTTTCTTGTGGTCCTAGAACTGGGGTTTCTGTTTTCCTGCTAGCTGTCAGCAGGGACACCTGTCAGTGTCTAGAAGTCACTCATGGAGCCTGGCTACATATCCTCCACAGGGAGTTTACAGTTTAGCTGTCGGCTTCCTTTTACCCTAGCTGGATCACAACTCTCAGAGTTCTTTTCTTATAGCCAGTAAAAACATACTGCTTTTCAAAGCTAACATGGTTTAGCTGCCCCATCCAAGATAATGATCCTCTTTTGCCATATAACACAATGTAATCACAAAAGTGATATCTCATTATATACACAGGTTCTACCCACACTCAAAGTGGAAGGAATTCTACATGGCCAGGGGGCATTAAGTGACATCTTAGAATTCTGCCTACCATATAGGTTAAAAATACATGGCCCAGAAGGACAAATACACTTGACTTGTGTAAGGCACAGGACTTACTAGAGGTAGAATTGAGTTAATAGCAATTCACTTGGCTCCAATATCATTTCTCTTCTTGTGGTTTCTCTTAATCAAATGCTTCAAAGTTCTGTATCTAAAACTCCATCACTCTTGATTTATAATGCTCTAAGATATATTTGCTGGCAAGTGACAGAAACCCAAACCAAATTGGTTAAAATAGAAAGAAAAGCGATTGACTCACAGGGTTAGGTATCTGTGGAAGACTTCAGAAACCTCTGGAACCATTCCATGTTTCCTTCCTTTCCAGTCGAACTTCTTCACTGCAGTGGCAAAGGTCATTTTCAGAACTCCAGGTTCGAATTCTACCAGCTGAATATGCCCACTATCACTACTTTGTTTTTAGGAGTACTTTTTAATAATGGGTCCAACAAATGTTCTGGAGCTGACTGTCTTGGACCAATGTGTATCAATCTCCATGTTTATGCCAATCACAGTGATCACTGGGATGGAACACCCTGACTGGCCAGCCTTGGTCATGTGCCCTAGAACCAGGGGATAGGATCAGCACCTCTAGAACCAAATGAAGTGAGAAACTTAGAAGAGTGGTTTCCAAAAGGAAAATAAAGGTGCTGATAGCAGAAGAGGGAAACAGATGTGAGGTAGGCATGTGCTAAAAATAACCCATGTAGGGCTCCTTTTAGGGAGTGTGGCAGAGCTTGAGAGAAAGGGTAGGAGCTGCCTGTTAGAATGAGGAAGGTGTACGGAGGGAATGAGTTGAAATGGAATAGATTGATCATTAAGCCACCTAAAGCAGTGTTTAACAAGAAATAAAGAGGGAAGCAGTACACCAGTCTTGAAGAGTTTGAATACCTGGTTCAAGTTGTGGGTTTCTCATTACAGAGTTATCCTTCTATGAGTCATTCTATGTCCCCAAGCTTCCATTTTAGTTCCGTAAAGTGAGGCTACCTGGTGTGCCTACCTCATCTTTCAGTCATCACAAATAGTGAGATTGAAAAAAAAAAACAAACCCCAAACCACCAAAAAACAGCAAAACAAGGAAGATACTCTGTGAGGTTTCAAGAGAACTTGCATATATTGATATACTGAATTAGTTAATTCATGTAGAATGTTGAAGGAATTTGCAATAGGGATGTTCCTTGAGCTTCAGCCATAAGAATAATATTTTTCTAAACACCTTTCCTAAAACTTCTTTTTAGAAGTTGTGTGTCACCAGGGCAGAGGCATGGGCAGGCTCAGGCTTAAGGAACATGGAAGTTTAGCAATGTGGAAAGGAGAGGGAGGAGACAGAAAGGTGGGTGTGTGCAGCAAAATCATTTTCATGCTCTCGTGTCCAAACACATCCATTTTCACAGCTGGGAGAACCTGACAGGAGACTAAGAAGGGTCCAAATCCTGGTCAAGGAGTCAGTAAGTGACAGCATCCCTCCAGAGATTCAGTATGTTTGCTGAGGAATCAGAGCCAATAGCTGGGAATACTAAGAACAAAGTTCACATATGCAAATAATCACCATGAAAGAAAGTGTAGAATGCCACAGAGTCAGAGGAGAATGGATGTACTTAAAGATTGAAGACTTGAGAAAGAACTTCTGTTTATTGAATAAATTTGTACGGGGCTTTTCCCATGTAAAGGGCTAGGTAGCTTAGCGGCAACATTTGTCTTCTACAGCAGGTGGGCCTCAGTTCGAATTTTGGTTCTGATATGTGATAGTGGGCAATTTGTTCAGCCTCTCTGTGCCTCAGTTTTCTTCATCCGAATATGGGGGTAATAGTCATAATGACAATACCAACAGCATAGGGTGTTAAAAGGATTACGTGAATTAACATTTATGAAGTACATAGAGCAGTTCCTGGGACATAGGGCATAGTTAACTCAAATACGCTGTGTCTTTATGTACCAAGCTCTCACCATGAAAATACCTTTTATGTCTTTGAGTTTTAGTTCAAGCTCTCACCATGAAGATATCTTTTATGCCTTTGAGTTTTAGTTCTAACTGGGGTAACATATATGAAACAAATAACGTCACTGATAAATGTTTAATTACAATGATGATATATGTTGTGACAGAGACATTCAGGGTTATAAGAGAGATGATAGCCTTGGTCTGGAGGTCAGGGAAGTGACATTTACACAGATACTCAAAGGGTAAATAGGACTTGGCTAGGAATGGAAAGGCAGCACAAAAGCCTAGAGGCAGAAAAGGAACTTGGTAAACTCTAGTAACTGGAAGAGAGCCAGTGTGACTGGAGTGGAGAGAGGGGGACATGATTTTAGAAGGGAAGTTAAGGCTAGATCATGCACAGCTTTGTACACTTCATGTAAAAATGTGTTTTATCCTTAGTGAGATGGTAAAGGATAAGGCATATGAACTAAATGTTTAAAGAAGGTTAAGATTTGGTCATGTAGAAATGATGGGTTGCTAGGGAGAAAAATACCTGGGAATCAAGGGACCAGCCTGCACAGAGAAAAGGAAGCTGGGAATGAAGAACCAGTGAACAGTTCATTTTTGCTGACATGGAAGGTACAGGAGGTTAACTAGGTATAACTAAGTTTGCAAAGAAGCACCGGGACCAAATGACAGAGGGCATTAAATTCTGGGTAAAATGGTTCTGACTTTGGTATACAGTTAAAGTCTACCAGGTTTTAGATAAGCAGAATAATGGATGAGAATTGTGTTCTAAGCACATTGCCCAAGCAGAGTTAATATGGGTTGGGAAGGAGAAAAGAAAGATAGAGAGGGAGGGAGGAAGGGAGGAAGAGAGACAGGGAGAGAAAGAGACAGGGAGAGAGAGAGAGAGAGAGAGAGAGAGAGAGAGAGAGA